>NC_091980.1:185131925-185432051 GCF_044704955.1 Pristiophorus japonicus | reverse complement strand
ATCGTTTACTAATTGTCTATCCAATCGTTTACTGAGTGTCTATCCAATCGTTTACTGAGAGTCTATCCAATCATTTACTGAGTGTCTAACCAATTATTTACTGAGTGTCTATCCAATCGTTTACTGAGCGTCCATCCAATCATTTACTGAGTGTCTATCGAATCATTTACTGCGTGTCTCTCCAATCATTTACTGAACCTCTATCCAATCGTTTACTGAGTGTCTATTCAATCATTTACTAAGTGTCTATTCAATCATTTACTGAGTGTCTCTCCAATCATTTACTGAGCCTCTATTGAATCGTTTACTAAGTGTCTATTCAATCATTTACTGAGTGTCTATCCAATCATTTACTGAGCGTCTATCCAATCGTTTACTAAGTGTCTATCGAATCATTTACTGAGCGTCTATCCAATCATTTACTAAGTGTGTATTCAATCATTTACTGAGTGTCTCTCCAATCATTTACTGAGCCTCTCTCCAATCGTTTACTGAGTGTCCATCCAATCATTTACTGAGCCTCTATCCAATCGTTTACGAAGTGTCTATTCAATCATTTACTGAGTGTCTATCCAATCATTTACTGAATGTCTATCCAATCATTTACGGAGTGTCTATCCCATTATTTACTGAGTGTCTATCCAATCATTTACTGAGTGTCTATCGAATCATTTGCTGAGTTTCTGTCCAATCGTTTACTGAGTATCTATTCAATCGTTTACTCAGTGTCTATCCAATCGTTTACTGAGCGTCGAGCCAATCATTTACTGAGTGTCTATCCAATCATTTACTGAGTTTCTATCCAATCATTTACTACGTGTCTATCCAATCGTTTACTGAGTGTCTATCCAATCGTTTACTGAGTGTCTATCCAATCATTTACTGAGTGTCTGTGCAATCATTGACGAAGTGTCTGTCCCATCATTGACGAAGTGTCTGTCCCATCATTTACTGAGTGTATATCAATCGTTTACTGAGTGTCTATCCAATCGTTTACTGAGTGTCTATCCAATCGTTTAATGAGTATCTATCCAATCATTTGCTGAGTGTCTATGCAATCGTTTACTGAGTGTCTATCCAATCATTTACTGAATGTCTATCCAATCATTTACGGATTGTCTATCCCATTATTTACTGAGTGTCTATCCAATCATTTACTGAGTGTCTATCGAATCATTTGCTGAGTTTCTGTCCAATGGTTTACTGAATATCTATCCAATCGTTTACTCAGTGTCTATCCAATCGTTTACTGAGCGTCTATCCAATCATTTACTGAGTGTCTATCCAATCATTTACTGAGTTTCTATCCAATCATTTACTGAGTGTCTATCCAATCATTTACTACGTGTCTATCCAATCGTTTACTGAGTGTCTATCCAATCGTTTACTGAGTGTCTATCCAATTGTTTATGAGTGTCTATCCAACCATTTAACGAGTGTCTATCCAATTGTATACTAAATGTCTATCCAATCATTTCCTGAATGTCTATCCAATCATTTACTGAGTGTCTATCCAATCGTTTACTGAGCGTCTATCCAATCGTCTACTAAGTGTCTATTCAATCATTTACTGAGTGTCTATCCAATCATTTACTGAGCGTCTATCCAATCGTTTACTAAGTGTCTATTCAATTATTTACTGAGTGTCTATCCAATCGTTTGCTGAGTGTCTAGCCAATCGTTTATGAGCCTCTATCCAATCGTTTAACGAGTGTCTATCCAATTGTTTACTAAATGTCTATCCAATCATTTCCTGAATGTCTATCCAATCATTTGCTGAGTGTCTATCCAATCGTTTACTGAGCGTCTATCCAATCGTTTACTAAGTGTCTATTCAATCATTTACTGAGTGTCTATCCAATCATTTACTGAGTGTCTATCCAATCATTTACTGAGTGTCTGTGCAATCATTTACTGAGCCTCTAACCAATCGTTTACTGAGTGTCTATCCAATCATTTACTGAGCCTCTATCCATTCATTTACTGAGCCGTTATTCAGTCGTTTACTGAGTGTCTATCCAATCGTTTACGAAGTGTCTATTCAATCATTTACTGAGTGTCTATCCAATCATTTACTGAGTGTCTCTACAATCGTTTTCTAAATATCTGTCCAATCGTTTACTGAGTGTCTATCTAATCATTTACTAAATGTCTATCCAATCATTTACGGAGTGTCTATCCCATTATTTACTGAGTGTCTATCCAATCATTTACTGAGTGTCTATCGAATCATTTGCTGAGTTTCTGTCCAATCGTTTACTGAGTATCTATCCAATCGTTTACTCAGTGTCTATCCAATCGTTTACTGAGTGTCTATCCAATCGTTTACTGAGTGTCTCTCCAATCATTTACTGAGTTTCTATCCAATCATTTACTGAGTGTCTATCCAAACATTTACTACGTGTCTATCCAATCGTTTACTGAGTGTCTATCCAATCATTTACTGAGTTTCTATCCAATCATTTACTGAGTGTCTATCCAATCATTTACTACGTGTCTATCCAATCGTTTACTGAGTGTCTATCCAATCGTTTACTGAGTGTCTATCCAATCATTTACTGAGTGTCTGTGCAATCATTGACGAAGTGTCTGTCCCATCATTTACTGAGTGTATATCCAATCATTTACTGAGTGTCTATCCAATCGTTTACTGAGTGTCTATCCAATCATTTACTGAGTGTCTAACCAATTATTTACTGAGTGTCTCACCAATCGTTTACTAAGTGTCTATCCACTCATTTACTGAGTGTCTATCCAATCGTTTACTGAGTGTCTATCTTATCATTTACTGAGTGTCTATCCAATCATTTCCTCAGTGTCTATCCACTCATTTACTGAGTGTCTATCCAATCGTTTGCTGAGTGTCTATCCAATTGTTTAACGAGTGTCTTTCCAATTGTATACTAAATGTCTATCCAATCATTTCCTGAATGTCTATCCAATCGTTTACGAAGTGTCTATTCAATCATTTACTGAGTGTCTATCCAATCATTCACTGAGTTTCTGTGCAATCGTTTACTGAGTGTCTATCTAATCATTTACTGAGTGTCTATCCAAACGTTTACTAAGTGTCTATCCACTCATTCACTGAGCCTCTATCCAATCGTTTACTGAGTGTCTATCCAATCATTTACTGAGCGTCTATCCAATCGTTTACTGACTGTCTATCCAATCGTTTACTAAGTGTCTATTCAATCATTTACTGAGTGTCTATCCAATCATTTACTGAGTGTCTATCCAATCGTTTACTGAGTGTCCATCCAATCATTTACTGAGCATCTATCCAATCGTTTACTGAGTGTCTATCCAATCGTTTACTGAGCTTCTATCCAATCATTTACTGAATGTCTGTCCAATCGTTTACTCAGTGTCTATCCAATCGTTTACTGAGTGTCTATCCAATCATTTACTGAGTGTCTATCGAATCATTTGCTGAGTTTCTGTCCAATCGTTTACTAAGTGTCTATCCAATCATTTACAAAGTGCATATCCAATTGTTTACTGATTGTCTATCCAATCGTTTACTAAGTGTCTATTCAATCATTTACTGAGCCTCTATCCAATCGTTAACTGAGTGTCTATCCAATCGTTTACTGAGTGTCTATCCAATCGTTTGCTGAGTTTCTGTCCAATCGTTTACTGAATGTCTATCCAATCGTTTACTCAGTGTCTATCCAATCGTTTACTGATTGTCTATCCAATCATTTACTGAGTGTCTATCGAATCATTTGCTGAGTTTCTATCCAATCATTTACTGAGTGTCTATCCAATCATTTACTACGTGTCTATCCAATCGTTTACTGAGTGTCTATCCAATTGTTTATGAGTGTCTATCCAACCATTTAACGAGTGTCTATCCAATTGTATACTAAATGTCTATCCAATCATTTCCTGAATGTCTATCCAATCATTTACTGAGTGTCTATCCAATCGTTTACTGAGCGTCTATCCAATCGTTTACTAAGTGTCTATTCAATCATTTACTGAGTGTCTATCCAATCATTTACTGAGCGTCTATCCAATCGTTTACTAAGTGTCTATTCAATCATTTACTGAGTGTCTATCCAATCGTTTGCTGAGTGTCTAGCCAATTGTTTATGAGCCTCTATCCAATCGTTTAACGAGTGTCTATCCAATTGTTTACTAAATGTCTATCCAATCATTTCCTGAATGTCTATCCAATCATTTGCTGAGTGTCTATCCAATCGTTTACTGAGCGTCTATCCAATCGTTTACTAAGTGTCTATTCAATCATTTACTGAGTGTCTATCCAATCATTTACTGAGTGTCTATCCAATCATTTACTGAGTGTCTGTGCAATCATTTACTGAGCCTCTAACCAATCGTTTACTGAGTGTCTATCCAATCATTTACTGAGCCTCTATCCATTCATTTACTGAGCCGTTATTCAGTCGTTTACTGAGTGTCTATCCAATCGTTTACGAAGTGTCTATTCAATCATTTACTGAGTGTCTATCCAATCATTTACTGAGTGTCTCTACAATCGTTTTCTAAATATCTGTCCAATCGTTTACTGAGTGTCTATCTAATCATTTACTAAATGTCTATCCAATCATTTACGGAGTGTCTATCCCATTATTTACTGAGTGTCTATCCAATCATTTACTGAGTGTCTATCGAATCATTTGCTGAGTTTCTGTCCAATCGTTTACTGAGTTTCTATCCAATCGTTTACTCAGTGTCTATCCAATCGTTTACTGAGTGTCTATCCAATTGTTTACTGAGTGTCTATCCAATCATTTACTGAGTTTCTATCCAATCATTTACTGAGTGTCTATCCAAACATTTACTACGTGTCTATCCAATTGTTTACTGAGTGTCTATCCAATCATTTACTGAGTTTCTATCCAATCATTTACTGAGTGTCTATCCAATCATTTACTACGTGTCTATCCAATCGTTTACTGAGTGTCTATCCAATCGTTTACTGAGTGTCTATCCAATCATTTACTGAGTGTCTGTGCAATCATTGACGAAGTGTCTGTCCCATCATTTACTGAGTGTATATCCAATCATTTACTGAGTGTCTATCCAATCGTTTACTGAGTGTCTATCCAATCATTTACTGAGTGTCTAACCAATTATTTACTGAGTGTCTCACCAATCGTTTACTAAGTGTCTATCCACTCATTTACTGAGTGTCTATCCAATCGTTTACTGAGTGTCTATCTTATCATTTACTGAGTGTATATCCAATCATTTACTGAGTGTCTATCCAATCGTTTACTGAGTGTCTATCCAATCATTTACTGAGTGTCTAACCAATTATTTACTGAGTGTCTCACCAATCGTTTACTAAGTGTCTATCCACTCATTTACTGAGTGTCTATCCAATCGTTTACTGAGTGTCTATCTTATCATTTACTGAGTGTCTATCCAATCATTTACTCAGTGTCTATCCACTCATTTACTGAGTGTCTATCCAATCGTTTGCTGAGTGTCTATCCAATTGTTTAACGAGTGTCTATCCAATTGTATACTAAATGTCTATCCAATCATTTCCTGAATGTCTATCCAATCGTTTACTAAGTGTCTATTCAATCATTTACTGAGTGTCTATCCAATCATTTACTGAGTTTCTGTGCAATCGTTTACTGAGTGTCTATCTAATCATTTACTGAGTGTCTATCCAAACGTTTACTAAGTGTCTATCCACTCATTCACTGAGCCTCTATCCAATCGTTTACTGAGTGTCTATCCAATCATTTACTGAGCGTCTATCCAATCGTTTACTGAGCGTCTATCCAATCGTTTACTAAGTGTCTATTCAATCATTTACTGAGTGTCTATCCAATCATTTACTGAGTGTCTATCCAATCGTTTACTGAATGTCCATCCAATCATTTACTGAGCATCTATCCAATCGTTTACTGAGTGTCTATCCAATCGTTTATTGAGCTTCTATCCAATCATTTACTGAATGTCTGTCCAATCGTTTACTCAGTGTCTATCCAATCGTTTACTGAGTGTCTATCCAATCATTTACTGAGTGTCTATCGAATCATTTGCTGAGTTTCTGTCCAATCGTTTACTAAATGTCTATCCAATCATTTACAAAGTGCATATCCAATTGTTTACTGATTGTCTATCCAATCGTTTACTAAGTGTCTATTCAATCATTTACTGAGCCTCTATCCAATCGTTTACTGAGTGTCTATCCAATCGTTTACTGAGTGTCTATCCAATCGTTTGCTGAGTTTCTGTCCAATCGTTTACTGAATGTCTATCCAATCGTTTACTCAGTGTCTATCCAATCGTTTACTGAGTGTCTATCCAATCATTTACTGAGTGTCTATCGAATCATTTGCTGAGTTTCTATCCAATCATTTACTGAGTGTCTATCCAATCATTTACTACGTGTCTATCCAATCGTTTACTGAGTGTCTATCCAATCGTTTACTGAGTGTCTATCCAATTGTTTATGAGTGTCTATCCAACCATTTAACGAGTGTCTATCCAATTGTATACTAAATGTCTATCCAATCATTTCCTGAATGTCTATCCAATCATTTACTGAGTGTCTATCCAATCGTTTACTGAGCGTCTATCCAATCGTTTACTAAGTGTCTATTCAATCATTTACTGAGTGTCTATCCAATCATTTACTGAGCGTCTATCCAATCGTTTACTAAGTGTCTATTCAATCATTTACTGAGTGTCTATCCAATCGTTTGCTGAGTGTCTAGCCAATTGTTTATGAGCCTCTATCCAATCGTTTAACGAGTGTCTATCCAATTGTTTACTAAATGTCTATCCAATCATTTCCTGAATGTCTATCCAATCATTTGCTGAGTGTCTATCCAATCGTTTACTGAGCGTCTATCCAATCGTTTACTAAGTGTCTATTCAATCATTTACTGAGTGTCTATCCAATCATTTACTGAGTGTCTATCCAATCATTTACTGAGTGTCTGTGCAATCATTTACTGAGCCTCTAACCAATCGTTTACTGAGTGTCTATCCAATCATTTACTGAGCCTCTATCCATTCATTTACTGAGCCGTTATTCAGTCGTTTACTGAGTGTCTATCCAATCGTTTACGAAGTGTCTATTCAATCATTTACTGAGTGTCTATCCAATCATTTACTGAGTGTCTCTACAATCGTTTTCTAAATATCTGTCCAATCGTTTACTGAGTGTCTATCTAATCATTTACTAAATGTCTATCCAATCATTTACGGAGTGTCTATCCCATTATTTACTGAGTGTCTATCCAATCATTTACTGAGTGTCTATCGAATCATTTGCTGAGTTTCTGTCCAATCGTTTACTGAGTATCTATCCAATCGTTTACTCAGTGTCTATCCAATCGTTTACTGAGTGTCTATCCAATCGTTTACTGAGTGTCTATCCAATCATTTACTGAGTTTCTATCCAATCATTTACTGAGTGTCTATCCAAACATTTACTACGTGTCTATCCAATCGTTTACTGAGTGTCTATCCAATCATTTACTGAGTTTCTATCCAATCATTTACTGAGTGTCTATCCAATCATTTACTACGTGTCTATCCAATCGTTTACTGAGTGTCTATCCAATCGTTTACTGAGTGTCTATCCAATCATTTACTGAGTGTCTGTGCAATCATTGACGAAGTGTCTGTCCCATCATTTACCGAGTGTATATCCAATCATTTACTGAGTGTCTATCCAATCGTTTACTGAGTGTCTATCCACTCATTTACTGAGTGTCTATCCAATTGTTTACTGAGTGTCTATCTTATCATTTACTGAGTGTCTATCCAATCATTTACTCAGTGTCTATCCACTCATTTACTGAGTGTCTATCCAATCGTTTGCTGAGTGTCTATCCAATTGTTTAACGAGTGTCTATCCAATTGTATACCAAATGTCTATCCAATCATTTCCTGAATGTCTATCCAATCGTTTACTAAGTGTCTATTCAATCATTTACTGAGTGTCTATCCAATCATTTACTGAGTTTCTGTGCAATCGTTTACTGAGTGTCTATCTAATCATTTACTGAGTGTCTATCCAAACGTTTACTAAGTGTCTATCCACTCATTCACTGAGCCTCTATCCAATCGTTTACTGAGTGTCCATCCAATCATTTACTGAGCATCTATCCAATCGTTTACTGAGTGTCTATCCAATCGTTTACTGAGCTTCTATCCAATCATTTACTGAATGTCTGTCCAATCGTTTACTCAGTGTCTATCCAATCGTTTACTGAGTGTCTATCCAATCATTTACTGAGTGTCTATCGAATCATTTGCTGAGTTTCTGTCCAATCGTTTACTAAGTGTCTATCCAATCATTTACAAAGTGCATATCCAATTGTTTACTGATTGTCTATCCAATCGTTTACTAAGTGTCTATTCAATCATTTACTGAGCCTCTATCCAATCGTTTACTGAGTGTCTATCCAATCGTTTACTGAGTGTCTATCCAATCGTTTGCTGAGTTTCTGTCCAATCGTTTACTGAGTGTCTATCCAATCGTTTACTGAGTGTCTATCCAATCATTTACTGAGTGTCTATCGAATCATTTGCTGAGTTTCTATCCAATCATTTACTGAGTGTCTATCCAATCATTTACTACGTGTCTATCCAATCGTTTACTGAGTGTCTATCCAATCGTTTACTGAGTGTCTATCCAATTGTTTATGTGTCTATCCAACCATTTAACGAGTGTCTATCCAATTGTATACTAAATGTCTATCCAATCATTTCCTGAATGTCTATCCAATCATTTACTGAGTGTCTATCCAATCGTTTACTGAGCGTCTATCCAATCGTTTACTAAGTGTCTATTCAATCATTTACTGAGTGTCTGTCCAATCATTTACTGAGCGTCTATCCAATCGTTTACTAAGTGTCTATTCAATCATTTACTGAGTGTCTATCCAATCGTTTGCTGAGTGTCTAGCCAATTGTTTATGAGCCTCTATCCAATCGTTTAACGAGTGTCTATCCAATCGTTTACTAAGTGTCTATTCAATCATTTACTGAGTGTCTATCCAATCATTTACTGAGTGTCCATCCAATCATTTACTGAGCCTCTAACCAATCGTTTACTGAGTGTCTATCCAATCATTTACTGAGCCTCTATCCATTCATTTACTGAGCCGTTATTCAGTCGTTTACTGAGTGTCTATCCAATCGTTTACGAAGTGTCTATTCAATCATTTGCTGAGTGTCTATCCAATCATTTACTGAGTGTCTCTACAATCGTTTTCTAAATATCTGTCCAATCGTTTACTGAGTGTCTATCTAATCATTTACTAAATGTCTATCCAATCATTTACGGAGTGTCTATCCCATTATTTACTGAGTGTCTATCCAATCATTTACTGAGTGTTTATCGAATCATTTGCTGAGTTTCTGTCCAATCGTTTACTGAGTATCTATCCAATCGTTTACTCAGTGTCTATCCAATCGTTTACTGAGTGTCTATCCAATCGTTTACTGAGTGTCTATCCAATCATTTACTGAGTTTCTATCCAATCATTTACTGAGTGTCTATCCAAACATTTACTACGTGTCTATCCAATCGTTTACTGAGTGTCTATCCAATCATTTACTGAGTTTCTATCCAATCATTTACTGAGTGTCTATCCAATCATTTACTACGTGTCTATCCAATCGTTTACTGAGTGTCTATCCAATCGTTTACTGAGTGTCTATCCAATCATTTACTGAGTGTCTGTGCAATCATTGACGAAGTGTCTGTCCCATCATTTACTGAGTGTATATCCAATCATTTACTGAGTGTCTATCCAATCGTTTACTGAGTGTCTATCCAATCATTTACTGAGTGTCTAACCAATTATTTACTGAGTGTCTCACCAATCGTTTACTAAGTGTCTATCCACTCATTTGCTGAGTGTCTATCCAATCGTTTACTGAGTGTCTATCTTATCATTTACTGAGTGTCTATCCAATCATTTACTCAGTGTCTATCCACTCATTTACTGAGTGTCTATCCAATCGTTTGCTGAGTGTCTATCCAATTGTTTAACGAGTGTCTATCCAATTGTATACTAAATGTCTATCCAATCATTTCCTGAATGTCTATCCAATCGTTTACTGAGTGTCTATCCAATCGTTTACTGAGCTTCTATCCAATCATTTACTGAATGTCTGTCCAATCGTTTACTCAGTGTCTATCCAATCGTTTACTAAGTGTCTATCCAATCATTTACAAAGTGCATATCCAATTGTTTACTGATTGTCTATCCAATCGTTTACTAAGTGTCTATTCAATCATTTACTGAGCCTCTATCCAATCGTTTACTGAGTGTCTATCCAATCGTTTACTGAGTGTCTATCCAATCGTTTGCTGAGTTTCTGTCCAATCGTTTACTGAATGTCTATCCAATCGTTTACTCAGTGTCTATCCAATCGTTTACTGAGTGTCTATCCAATCATTTACTGAGTGTCTATCGAATCATTTGCTGAGTTTCTATCCAATCATTTACTGAGTGTCTGTCCAATCATTTACTACGTGTCTATCCAATCGTTTACTGAGTGTCTATCCAATCGTTTACTGAGTGTCTATCCAATTGTTTATGAGTGTCTATCCAACCATTTAACGAGTGTCTATCCAATTGTATACTAAATGTCTATCCAATCATTTCCTGAATGTCTATCCAATCGTTTACTGAGCGTCTATCCAATCGTTTACTAAGTGTCTATTCAATCATTTACTGAGTGTCTATCCAATCATTTACTGAGCGTCTATCCAATCGTTTACTAAGTGTCTATTCAATCATTTACTGAGTGTCTATCCAATCGTTTGCTGAGTGTCTAGCCAATTGTTTATGAGCCTCTATCCAATCGTTTAACGAGTGTCTATCCAATTGTTTACTAAATGTCTATCCAATCATTTCCTGAATGTCTATCCAATCATTTGCTGTGTGTCTATCCAATCGTTTACTGAGCGTCTATCCAATCGTTTACTAAGTGTCTATTCAATCATTTACTGAGTGTCTATCCAATCATTTACTGAGTGTCTATCCAATCATTTACTGAGTGTCTGTGCAATCATTTACTGAGCCTCTAACCAATCGTTTACTGAGTGTCTATCCAATCATTTACTGAGCCTCTATCCATTCATTTACTGAGCCGTTATTCAGTCGTTTACTGAGTGTCTATCCAATCGTTTACGAAGTGTCTATTCAATCATTTACTGAGTGTCTATCCAATCATTTACTGAGTGTCTCTACAATCGTTTTCTAAATATCTGTCCAATCGTTTACTGAGTGTCTATCTAATCATTTACTAAATGTCTATCCAATCATTTACGGAGTGTCTATCCCATTATTTACTGAGTGTCTATCCAATCATTTACTGAGTGTCTATCGAATCATTTGCTGAGTTTCTGTCCAATCGTTTACTGAGTATCTATCCAATCGTTTACTCAGTGTCTATCCAATCGTTTACTGAGTGTCTATCCAATCGTTTACTGAGTGTCTATCCAATCATTTACTGAGTTTCTATCCAATCATTTACTGAGTGTCTATCCAAACATTTACTACGTGTCTATCCAATCGTTTACTGAGTGTCTATCCAATCATTTACTGAGTTTCTATCCAATCATTTACTGAGTGTCTATCCAATCATTTACTACGTGTCTATTCAATCGTTTACTGAGTGTCTATCCAATCGTTTACTGAGTGCCTATCCAATCATTTACTGAGTGTCTGTGCAATCATTGACGAAGTGTCTGTCCCATCATTTACTGAGTGTATATCCAATCATTTACTGAGTGTCTATCCAATCGTTTACTGAGTGTCTATCCAATCATTTACTGAGTGTCTAACCAATTATTTACTGAGTGTCTCACCAATCGTTTACTAAGTGTCTATCCACTCATTTACTGAGTGTCTATCCAATCGTTTACTGAGTGTCTATCTTATCATTTACTGAGTGTCTATCCAATCATTTACTCAGTGTCTATCCACTCATTTACTGAGTGTCTATCCAATCGTTTGCTGAGTGTCTATCCAATTGTTTAACGAGTGTCTATCCAATTGTATACTAAATGTCTATCCAATCATTTCCTGAATGTCTATCCAATCGTTTACTAAGTGTCTATTCAATCATTTACTGAGTGTCTATCCAATCATTTACTGAGTTTCTGTGCAATCGTTTACTGAGTGTCTATCTAATCATTTACTGAGTGTCTATCCAAACGTTTACTAAGTGTCTATCCACTCATTCACTGAGCCTCTATCCAATCGTTTACTGAGTGTCTATCCAATCATTTACTGAGCGTCTATCCAATCGTTTACTGACTGTCTATCCAATCGTTTACTAAGTGTCTATTCAATCATTTACTGAGTGTCTATCCAATCATTTACTGAGTGTCTATCCAATCGTTTACTGAGTGTCCATCCAATCATTTACTGAGCATCTATCCAATCGTTTACTGAGTGACTATCCAATCGTTTACTGAGCTTCTATCCAATCAGTTACTGAATGTCTGTCCAATCGTTTACTCAGTGTCTATCCAATCGTTTACTGAGTGTCTATCCAATCATTTACTGAGTGTCTATCGAATCATTTGCTGAGTTTCTGTCCAATCGTTTACTAAGTGTCTATCCAATCATTTACAAAGTGCATATCCAATTGTTTACTGATTGTCTATCCAATCGTTTACTAAGTGTCTATTCAATCATTTACTGAGCCTCTATCCAATCGTTTACTGAGTGTCTATCCAATCATTTACTGAGTGTCTATCGAATCATTTGCTGAGTTTCTATCCAATCATTTACTGAGTGTCTATCCAATCATTTACTACGTGTCTATCCAATCGTTTACTGAGTGTCTATCCAATCGTTTACTGAGTGTCTATCCAATTGTTTATGAGTGTCTATCCAACCATTTAACGAGTGTCTATCCAATTGTATACTAAATGTCTATCCAATCATTTCCTGAATGTCTATCCAATCATTTACTGAGTGTCTATCCAATCGTTTACTGAGCGTCTATCCAATCGTTTACTAAGTGTCTATTCAATCATTTACTGAGTGTCTATCCAATCATTTACTGAGCGTCTATCCAATCGTTTACTAAGTGTCTATTCAATCATTTACTGAGTGTCTATCCAATCGTTTGCTGAGTGTCTAGCCAATTGTTTATGAGCCTCTATCCAATCGTTTACTGAGCGTCTATCCAATCGTTTACTAAGTGTCTATTCAATCATTTACTGAGTGTCTATCCAATCATTTACTGAGTGTCTATCCAATCATTTACTGAGTGTCTGTGCAATCATTTACTGAGCCTCTAACCAATCGTTTACTGAGTGTCTATCCAATCATTTACTGAGCCTCTATCCATTCATTTACTGAGCCGTTATTCAGTCGTTTACTGAGTGTCTATCCAATCGTTTACGAAGTGTCTATTCAATCATTTACTGAGTGTCTATCCAATCATTTACTGAGTGTCTCTACAATCGTTTTCTAAATATCTGTCCAATCGTTTACTGAGTGTCTATCTAATCATTTACTAAATGTCTATCCAATCATTTACGGAGTGTCTATCCCATTATTTACTGAGTGTCTATCCAATCATTTACTGAGTGTCTATCGAATCATTTGCTGAGTTTCTGTCCAATCGTTTACTGAGTATCTATCCAATCGTTTACTCAGTGTCTATCCAATCGTTTACTGAGTGTCTATCCAATCGTTTACTGAGTGTCTATCCAATCATTTACTGAGTTTCTATCCAATCATTTACTGAGTGTCTATCCAAACATTTACTACGTGTCTATCCAATCGTTTACTGAGTGTCTATCCAATCATTTACTGAGTTTCTATCCAATCATTTACTGAGTGTCTATCCAATCATTTACTACGTGTCTATTCAATCGTTTACTGAGTGTCTATCCAATCGTTTACTGAGTGCCTATCCAATCATTTACTGAGTGTCTGTGCAATCATTGACGAAGTGTCTGTCCCATCATTTACTGAGTGTATATCCAATCATTTACTGAGTGTCTATCCAATCGTTTACTGAGTGTCTATCCAATCATTTACTGAGTGTCTAACCAATTATTTACTGAGTGTCTCACCAATCGTTTACTAAGTGTCTATCCACTCATTTACTGAGTGTCTATCCAATCGTTTACTGAGTGTCTATCTTATCATTTACTGAGTGTCTATCCAATCATTTACTCAGTGTCTATCCACTCATTTACTGAGTGTCTATCCAATCGTTTGCTGAGTGTCTATCCAATTGTTTAACGAGTGTCTATCCAATTGTATACTAAATGTCTATCCAATCATTTCCTGAATGTCTATCCAATCGTTTACTAAGTGTCTATTCAATCATTTACTGAGTGTCTATCCAATCATTTACTGAGTTTCTGTGCAATCGTTTACTGAGTGTCTATCTAATCATTTACTGAGTGTCTATCCAAACGTTTACTAAGTGTCTATCCACTCATTCACTGAGCCTCTATCCAATCGTTTACTGAGTGTCTATCCAATCATTTACTGAGCGTCTACCAATCGTTTACTGACTGTCTATCCAATCGTTTAGTAAGTGTCTATTCAATCATTTACTGAGTGTCTATCCAATCATTTACTGAGTGTCTATCCAATCGTTTACTGAGTGTCCATCCAATCATTTACTGAGCATCTATCCAATCGTTTACTGAGTGACTATCCAATCGTTTACTGAGCTTCTATCCAATCAGTTACTGAATGTCTGTCCAATCGTTTACTCAGTGTCTATCCAATCGTTTACTGAGTGTCTATCCAATCATTTACTGAGTGTCTATCGAATCATTTGCTGAGTTTCTGTCCAATCGTTTACTTAGTGTCTATCCAATCATTTACAAAGTGCATATCCAATTGTTTACTGATTGTCTATCCAATCGTTTACTAAGTGTCTATTCAATCATTTACTGAGCCTCTATCCAATCGTTTACTGAGTGTCTATCCAATCATTTACTGAGTGTCTATCGAATCATTTGCTGAGTTTCTATCCAATCATTTACTGAGTGTCTATCCAATCATTTACTACGTGTCTATCCAATCGTTTACTGAGTGTCTATCCAATCGTTTACTGAGTGTCTATCCAATTGTTTATGAGTGTCTATCCAACCATTTAACGAGTGTCTATCCAATTGTATACTAAATGTCTATCCAATCATTTCCTGAATGTCTATCCAATCATTTACTGAGTGTCTATCCAATCGTTTACTGAGCGTCTATCCAATCGTTTACTAAGTGTCTATTCAATCATTTACTGAGTGTCTATCCAATCATTTACTGAGCGTCTATCCAATCGTTTACTAAGTGTCTATTCAATCATTTACTGAGTGTCTATCCAATCGTTTGCTGAGTGTCTAGCCAATTGTTTATGAGCCTCTATCCAATCGTTTAACGAGTGTCTATCCAATTGTTTACTAAATGTCCATCCAATCATTTCCTGAATGTCTATCCAATCATTTGCTGAGTGTCTATCCAATCGTTTACTGAGCGTCTATCCAATCGTTTACTAAGTGTCGATTCAATCATTTACTGAGTGTCTATCCAATCATTTACTGAGTGTCTATCCAATCATTTACTGAGTGTCTGTGCAATCATTTACTGAGTGTCCATCCAATCATTTACTGAGCCTCTAACCAATCGTTTACTGAGTGTCTATCCAATCATTTACTGAGCCTCTATCCATTCATTTACTGAGCCGTTATTCAGTCGTTTACTGAGTGTCTATCCAATCGTTTACGAAGTGTCTATTCAATCATTTACTGAGTGTCTATCCAATCATTTACTGAGTGTCTCTACAATCGTTTTCTAAATATCTGTCCAATCGTTTACTGAGTGTCTATCTAATCATTTACTAAATGTCTATCCAATCATTTACGGAGTGTCTATCCCATTATTTACTGAGTGTCTATCCAATCATTTACTGAGTGTCTATCGAATCATTTGCTGAGTTTCTGTCCAATCGTTTACTGAGTATCTATCCAATCGTTTACTCAGTGTCTATCCAATCGTTTACTGAGTGTCTATCCAATCGTTTACTGAGTGTCTATCCAATCATTTACTGAGTTTCTATCCAATCATTTACTGAGTGTCTATCCAAACATTTACTACGTGTCTATCCAATCGTTTACTGAGTGTCTATCCAATCATTTACTGAGTTTCTATCCAATCATTTACTGAGTGTCTATCCAATCATTTACTACATGTCTATCCAATCGTTTACTGAGTGTCTATCCAATCGTTTACTGAGTGTCTATC
Source organism: Pristiophorus japonicus (assembly GCF_044704955.1). NCBI lineage: Eukaryota > Metazoa > Chordata > Chondrichthyes > Pristiophoridae > Pristiophorus > Pristiophorus japonicus. Next base: position 185,415,810 of record NC_091980.1, on the reverse strand, counting down.
CAATCATTTACTGAGTGTCTGTGCAATCATTGACGAAGTGTCTGTCCCATCATTTACTGAGTGTATATCCAATCATTTACTGAGTGTCTATCCAATCGTTTACTGAGTGTCTATCCAATCATTTACTGAGTGTCTAACCAATTATTTACTGAGTGTCTCACCAATCGTTTACTAAGTGTCTATCCACTCATTTACTGAGTGTCTATCCAATCGTTTACTGAGTGTCTATCTTATCATTTACTGAGTGTCTATCCAATCATTTACTCAGTGTCTATCCACTCATTTACTGAGTGTCTATCCAATCGTTTGCTGAGTGTCTATCCAATTGTTTAACGAGTGTCTATCCAATTGTATACTAAATGTCTATCCAATCATTTCCTGAATGTCTATCCAATCGTTTACTAAGTGTCTATTCAATCATTTACTGAGTGTCTATCCAATCATTTACTGAGTTTCTGTGCAATCGTTTACTGAGTGTCTATCTAATCATTTACTGAGTGTCTATCCAAACGTTTACTAAGTGTCTATCCACTCATTCACTGAGCCTCTATCCAATCGTTTACTGAGTGTCTATCCAATTATTTACTGAGCGTCTATCCAATCGTTTACTGACTGTCTATCCAATCGTTTACCAAGTGTCTATTCAATCATTTACTGAGTGTCTATCCAATCATTTACTGAGTGTCTATCCAATCGTTTACTGAGTGTCCATCCAATCATTTACTGAGCATCTATCCAATCGTTTACTGAGTGTCTATCCAATCGTTTACTGAGCTTCTATCCAATCATTTACTGAATGTCTGTCCAATCGTTTACTCAGTGTCTATCCAATCGTTTACTGAGTGTCTATCTAATCATTTACTGAGTGTCTATCGAATCATTTGCTGAGTTTCTGTCCAATCGTTTACTAAGTGTCTATCCAATCATTTACAAAGTGCATATCCAATTGTTTACTGAGTGTCTATCCAATCGTTTACTAAGTGTCTATTCAATCATTTACTGAGCCTCTATCCAATCGTTTACTGAGTGTCTATCCAATCGTTTACTGAGTGTCTATCCAATCGTTTGCTGAGTTTCTGTCCAATCGTTTACTGAGTGTCTATCCAATCGTTTACTCAGTGTCTATCCAATCGTTTACTGAGTGTCTATCCAATCATTTACTGAGTGTCTATCGAATCATTTGCTGAGTTTCTATCCAATCATTTACTGAGTGTCTATCCAATCATTTACTACGTGTCTATCCAATCGTTTACTGAGTGTCTATCCAATCGTTTACTGAGTGTCTATCCAATTGTTTATGAGTGTCTATCCAACCATTTAACGAGTGTCTATCCAATTGTATACTAAATGTCTATCCAATCATTTCCTGAATGTCTATCCAATAATTTACTGAGTGTCTATCCAATCGTTTACTGAGCGTCTATCCAATCGTTTACTAAGTGTCTATTCAATCATTTACTGAGTGTCTATCCAATCATTTACTGAGCGTCTATCCAATCGTTTACTAAGTGTCTATTCAATCATTTACTGAGTGTCTATCCAATCGTTTGCTGAGTGTCTAGCCAATTGTTTATGAGCCTCTATCCAATCGTTTAACGAGTGTCTATCCAATTGTTTACTAAATGTCTATCCAATCATTTCCTGAATGTCTATCCAATCATTTGCTGAGTGTCTATCCAATCGTTTACTGAGCGTCTATCCAATCGTTTACTAAGTGTCTATTCAATCATTTACTGAGTGTCTATCCAATCATTTACTGAGTGTCTATCCAATCATTTACTGAGTGTCTGTGCAATCATTTACTGAGTGTCCATCCAATCATTTACTGAGCCTCTAACCAATCGTTTACTGAGTGTCTATCCAATCATTTACTGAGCCTCTATCCATTCATTTACTGAGCCGTTATTCAGTCGTTTACTGAGTGTCTATCCAATCGTTTACGAAGTGTCTATTCAATCATTTACTGAGTGTCTATCCAATCATTTACTGAGTGTCTCTACAATCGTTTTCTAAATATCTGTCCAATCGTTTACTGAGTGTCTATCTAATCATTTACTAAATGTCTATCCAATCATTTACGGAGTGTCTATCCCATTATTTACTGAGTGTCTATCCAATCATTTACTGAGTGTCTATCGAATCATTTGCTGAGTTTCTGTCCAATCGTTTACTGAGTATCTATCCAATCGTTTACTCAGTGTCTATCCAATCGTTTACTGAGTGTCTATCCAATCGTTTACTGAGTGTCTATCCAATCATTTACTGAGTTTCTATCCAATCATTTACTGAGTGTCTATCCAAACATTTACTACGTGTCTATCCAATCGTTTACTGAGTGTCTATCCAATCATTTACTGAGTTTCTATCCAATCATTTACTGAGTGTCTATCCAATCATTTACTACGTGTCTATCCAATCGTTTACTGAGTGTCTATCCAATCGTTTACTGAGTGTCTATCCAATCATTTACTGAGTGTCTGTGCAATCATTGACGAAGTGTCTGTCCCATCATTTACTGAGTGTATATCCAATCATTTACTGAGTGTCTATCCAATCGTTTACTGAGTGTCTATCCAATCATTTACTGAGTGTCTAACCAATTATTTACTGAGTGTCTCACCAATCGTTTACTCAGTGTCTATCCACTCATTTACTGAGTGTCTATCCAATCGTTTACTGAGTGTCTATCTTATCATTTACTGAGTGTCTATCCAATCATTTACTCCGTGTCTATCCACTCATTTACTGAGTGTCTATCCAATCGTTTGCTGAGTGTCCATCCAATTGTTTAACGAGTGTCTATCCAATTGTATACTAAATGTCTATCCAATCATTTCCTGAATGTCTATCCAATCGTTTACTAAGTGTCTATTCAATCATTTACTGAGTGTCTATCCAATCATTTACTGAGTTTCTGTGCAATCGTTTACTGAGTGTCTATCTAATCATTTACTGAGTGTCTGTCCAAACGTTTACTAAGTGTCTATCCACTCATTCACTGAGCCTCTATCCAATCGTTTACTGAATGTCTATCCAATCATTTACTGAGCGTCTATCCAATCGTTTACTGACTGTCTATCCAATCGTTTACTAAGTGTCTATTCAATCATTTACTGAGTGTCTCTCCAATCATTTACTGAGTGTCTATCCAATCGTTTACTGCGTGTCCATCCAATCATTTACTGAGCATCTATCCAATCGTTTGCTGAGTGTCTATCCAATCGTTTACTGAGCTTCTATCCAATCATTTACTGAATGTCTGTCCAATCGTTTACTCAGTGTCTATCCAATCGTTTACTGAATGTCTATCCAATCATTTACTGAGTGTCTATCGAATCATTTGCTGAGTTTCTGTCCAATCGTTTACTAAGTGTCTATCCAATCATTTACTACATGTCTATCCAATCGTTTACTGAGTGTCTATCCAATCGTTTACTGAGTGTCTATCCAATTGTTTATGAGTGTCTATCCAACCATTTAACGAGTGTCTATCCAATTGTATACTAAATGTCTATCCAATCATTTCCTGAATGTCTATCCAATAATTTACTGAGTGTCTATCCAATCGTTTACTGAGCGTCTATCCAATCGTTTACTAAGTGTCTATTCAATCATTTACTGAGTGTCTATCCAATCATTTACTGAGTGTCTATCCAATCGTTTACTAAGTGTCTATTCAATCATTTACTGAGTGTCTATCCAATCGTTTGCTGAGTGTCTAGCCAATTGTTTATGAGCCTCTATCCAATCGTTTAACGAGTGTCTATCCAATTGTTTACTAAATGTCTATCCAATCATTTCCTGAATGTCTATCCAATCATTTGCTGAGTGTCTATCCAATCGTTTACTGAGCGTCTATCCAATCGTTTACTAAGTGTCTATTCAATCATTTACTGAGTGTCTATCCAATCATTTACTGAGTGTCTATCCAATCATTTACTGAGTGTCTGTGCAATCATTTACTGAGTGTCCATCCAATCATTTACTGAGCCTCTAACCAATCGTTTACTGAGTGTCTATCCAATCATTTACTGAGCCTCTATCCATTCATTTACTGAGCCGTTATTCAGTCGTTTACTGAGTGTCTATCCAATCGTTTACGAAGTGTCTATTCAATCATTTACTGAGTGTCTATCCAATCATTTACTGAGTGTCTCTACAATCGTTTTCTAAATATCTGTCCAATCGTTTACTGAGTGTCTATCTAATCATTTACTAAATGTCTATCCAATCATTTACGGAGTGTCTATCCCATTATTTACTGAGTGTCTATCCAATCATTTACTGAGTGTCTATCGAATCATTTGCTGAGTTTCTGTCCAATCATTTACTGAGTATCTATCCAATCGTTTACTCAGTGTCTATCCAATCGTTTACTGAGTGTCTATCCAATCGTTTACTGAGTGTCTATCCAATCATTTACTGAGTTTCTATCCAATCATTTACTGAGTGTCTATCCAAACATTTACTACGTGTCTATCCAATCGTTTACTGAGTGTCTATCCAATCATTTACTGAGTTTCTATCCAATCATTTACTGAGTGTCTATCCAATCATTTACTACGTGTCTATCCAATCGTTTACTGAGTGTCTATCCAATCGTTTACTGAGTGTCTATCCAATCATTTACTGAGTGTCTGTGCAATCATTGACGAAGTGTCTGTCCCATCATTTACTGAGTGTCTATCCAATCATTTACTGAGTGTCTATCGAATCATTTGCTGAGTTTCTGTCCAATCGTTTACTGAGTATCTATCCAATCGTTTACTCAGTGTCTATCCAATCGTTTACTGAGTGTCTATCCAATCGTTTACTGAGTGTCTATCCAATCATTTACTGAGTTTCTATCCAATCATTTACTGAGTGTCTATCCAAACATTTACTACGTGTCTATCCAATCGTTTACTGAGTGTCTATCCAATCATTTACTGAGTTTCTATCCAATCATTTACTGAGTGTCTATCCAATCATTTACTACGTGTCTATCCAATCGTTTACTGAGTGTCTATCCAATCGTTTACTGAGTGTCTATCCAATCATTTACTGAGTGTCTAACCAATTATTTACTGAGTGTCTCACCAATCGTTTACTAAGTGTCTATCCACTCATTTACTGAGTGTCTATCCAATCGTTTACTGAGTGTCTATCTTATCATTTACTGAGTGTCTATCCAATCATTTACTCAGTGTCTATCCACTCATTTACTGAGTGTCTATCCAATCGTTTGCTGAGTGTCCATCCAATTGTTTAACGAGTGTCTATCCAATTGTATACTAAATGTCTATCCAATCATTTCCTGAATGTCTATCCAATCGTTTACTAAGTGTCTATTCAATCATTTACTGAGTGTCTATCCAATCATTTACTGAGTTTCTGTGCAATCGTTTACTGAGTGTCTATCTAATCATTTACTGAGTGTCTGTCCAAACGTTTACTAAGTGTCTATCCACTCATTCACTGAGCCTCTATCCAATCGTTTACTGAATGTCTATCCAATCATTTACTGAGCGTCTATCCAATCGTTTACTGACTGTCTATCCAATCGTTTACTAAGTGTCTATTCAATCATTTACTGAGTGTCTCTCCAATCATTTACTGAGTGTCTATCCAATCGTTTACTGCGTGTCCATCCAATCATTTACTGAGCATCTATCCAATCGTTTGCTGAGTGTCTATCCAATCGTTTACTGAGCTTCTATCCAATCATTTACTGAATGTTTGTCCAATCGTTTACTCAGTGTCTATCCAATCGTTTACTGAATGTCTATCCAATCATTTACTGAGTGTCTATCGAATCATTTGCTGAGTTTCTGTCCAATCGTTTACTAAGTGTCTATCCAATCATTTACTACATGTCTATCCAATCGTTTACTGAGTGTCTATCCAATCGTTTACTGAGTGTCTATCCAATTGTTTATGAGTGTCTATCCAACCATTTAACGAGTGTCTATCCAATTGTATACTAAATGTCTATCCAATCATTTCCTGAATGTCTATCCAATAATTTACTGAGTGTCTATCCAATCGTTTACTGAGCGTCTATCCAATCGTTTACTAAGTGTCTATTCAATCATTTACTGAGTGTCTATCCAATCATTTACTGAGTGTCTATCCAATCGTTTACTAAGTGTCTATTCAATCATTTACTGAGTGTCTATCCAATCGTTTGCTGAGTGTCTAGCCAATTGTTTATGAGCCTCTATCCAATCGTTTAACGAGTGTCTATCCAATTGTTTACTAAATGTCTATCCAATCATTTACTGAGTGTCTATCTAATCATTTACTGAGTGTCTATCCAATCGTTTACCAAGTGTCTATCCACTCATTTACTGAGTGTCTATCCAATCGTTTACTGAGTGTCTATCCAATTGTTTATGAGTGTCTATCCAATCGTTTAACAAGTGTCTATCTAATTGCATACTAAATGTCTATCGAATCATTTACTAAGTGTCTATCTAATCATTTACAAAGTGCATATCCAATCGTTTACTGAGTGTCTATCGAGTCGTTTGCTGAGTGTCTATCCAATCATTTACTGAGCATCTATCCAATCGTTTACTGAGTGTCTATCCAATCATTTACTGAGCCTCTATCCAATTATTTACTGAGCCTCTATCCAATCGTTTACTGAGTGTCTATCCAATCGTTTACGAAGTGTCTATTCAATCATTTACTGAGTGTCTATGTAATCGTTTACTAAGTGTCTATCCAATCATTTACTGAGTGTCTCTCCAATCGTTTACTGAGTGTCTATCCAATCATTTACTGAGCCTCTATCCAATCGTTTACTGAGTGTCCATCCAATCATTTACTGAGCCTCTATCCAATTGTTTACTGAGTGTCTATCCAATCATTTACTGAGCCTCTATCCACTCATTTACTGAGCCTCTATCCAATCGTTTACTGAGTGTCTATCCAATCATTTATGAAGTGTCTATTCAATCGTTTACTGAGTGTCTATCCAATCGTTTACTGAGTGTCTATCCAATCATTTACTGAATGTCTATCCAATCATTTATGGAGTGTATGTCCCATTATTTACTGAGTGTCTATCCAATCATTTACTGAGTGTCTATCGAATCATTTGCTGAGTTTCTGTCCAATCGTTCACTGAGTGTCTATCCAATCATTTACTGAGTGTCTATCAAATCATTTACTAAGTGTCTATCCAATCATTTACTGAGTGTCTATCCAATCGTTTACTGAGTGTCTATCAAATCATTTACTAAGTGTCTATCCAATCATTTACTGAGTGTCTATCCAATCGTTTACTGAGTGTCTATCCAATCGTTTACTGAGTGTCTGTGCAATCATTGACGAAGTGTCTATCCAATCATTTACTGAGTGTCTATCCAATCGTTTACTGAGCTTCTATCCAATCATTTACTGAATGTCTGTCCAATCGTTTACTGAGTGTCTATCCAATTGTTACTGAGTGTCTATCCAATCGTTTAATGAGTGTCTATCCAATCGTTTACTGATTGTCTATCCAATCGTTTACTGAGTGTCTATCTAATTATTGACTGAATGTCTAACCAATTATTTACTGAGTGTCTATCCAATCGTTTACTAAGTGTCTATCCACTCATTTACTGAGTGTCTATCCAATCGTTTACTGAGTGTCTATCTTATCATTTACTGAGTGTCTATCCAATCGTTTGCTGAGTTTCTGTCCAATCGTTTACTGAGTGTCTGTCCAATCGTTTACTCAGTGTCTATCCAATCGTTTACTGAGTGTCTATCGAATCATTTGCTGAGTTTCTGTCCAATCGTTTACTGAGTGTCTATCCAATCATTTACTGAGTGTCTATCAAATCATTTACTAAGTGTCTATCCAATCATTTACTGAGTGTCTATCCAATCGTTTACTGAGTGTCTATCCAATCGTTTACTGAGTGTCTGTGCAATCATTGACGAAGTGTCTATCCAATCATTTACTGAGTGTCTATCCAATCGTTTACTGAGTGTCTATCCAATCGTTTACTGAGTGTCTGTGCAATCATTGACGAAGTGTCTATCCAATCATTTACTGAGTGTCTATCCAATCGTTTACTGAGCTTCTATCCAATCATTTACTGAATGTCTGTCCAATCGTTTACTGAGTGTCTATCCAATTGTTTACTGAGTGTCTATCCAATCGTTTAATGAGTGTCTATCCAATCGTTTACTGATTGTCTATCCAATCGTTTACTGAGCGTCTATCTAATTATTTACTGAATGTCTATCCCATTATTTACTGAGTGTCTATCCAATCATTTACTGAGTGTCTATCCAATCGTTTACTGAGCTTCTATCCAATCATTTACTGAATGTCTGTCCAATCGTTTACTGAGTGTCTATCCAATTGTTTACTGAGTGTTCATCCAATCATTTACTGAGCATCTATCCAATCGTTTACTGAGTGTCTATCCAATCGTTTACTGAGCTTCAATCCAATCATTTACTGAATGTCTGTCCAATCGTTTACTCAGTGTCTATCCAATCGTTTACTGAGTATCTATCCAATCATTTACTGAATGTCTATCGAATCATTTGCTGAGTTTCTGTCCAATCGTTTACTAAGTGTCTATCCTATCATTTACAAAGTGCATATCCAATTGTTTACTGAGTGTCTATCCAATCGTTCACTAAATGTCTATTCAATCATTTACTGAGTGTCTATCCAATCGTTTACTGAGTGTCTATCCAATCGTTTACTGAGTGTCCATCCAATCATTTACTGAGCCTCTATCCAATCGTTTACTGAGTGGCTATCCAATCGTTTACTGAGTGTCTGTGCAATCATTGACGAAGTGTCTGTCCCATCATTTACTGAGTGTATATCCAATCGTTTACTGAGTGTCTATCCAATCGTTTAATGAGTGTCTATCCAATCATTTACTGAGTGTCTAACCAATTATTTACTGAGTGTCTAACCAATCGTTTACTCAGTGTCTATCCACTCATTTACTGAGTGTCTATCCAATCGTTTACTGAGTGTCTATCCACTCATTTACTGAGTGTCTATCCAATCGTTTGCTGAGTGTCTATCCAATTGTTTATGAGTGTCTATCCAATCGTTTAACGAGTGTCTATCCAATTGTATACTAAATGTCTATCCACTCATTTCCTGAATGTCTATCCAATCGTTTACTAAGTGTCTATTCAATCATTTACTGAGTGTCTATCCAATCATTTACTGAGTGTCTGTGCAATCGTTTACTGAGTGTCTATCTAATCATTTACTGAGTGTCTATCCAAACGTTTACTAAGTGTCTATCCACTCATTCACTGAGCCTCTATCCAATCGTTTACTGAGTGTCTATCCAATCATTTACTGAGCGTCTATCGAATCGTTTACTGAGAGTCTATCCAATCGTTTACTAAGTGTCTATTCAATCATTTACTGAGTGTCTATCCAATCGTTTACTGAGTGTCTATCCAATCGTTTACTGAGTGTTCATCCAATCATTTACTGAGCATCTATCCAATCATTTACTGAGCCTCTATCCAATCGTTTACTGAGTGTCTATCCAATCGTTTACTGAGTGTCTATCCAATCGTTTACTGAGCTTCTATCCAATCATTTACTGAATGTCTGTCCAATCGTTTACTCAGTGTCTATCCAATCGTTTACTGAGTGTCTATCCAATCATTTACTGAGTGTCTATCGAATCATTTGCTGAGTTTCTGTCCAATCGTTTACTAAGTGTCTATCCAATCATTTACAAAGTGCATATCCAATTGTTTACTGAGTGTCTATCCAATCGTTTACTAAGTGTCTATTCAATCATTTACTGAGTGTCTATCCAATCGTTTACTGAGTGTCTATCCAATCGTTTACTGAGTGTCCATCCAATCATTTACTGAGCCTCTATCCAATCGTTTACTGAGTGTCTATCCAATCGTTTACTGAGTGTCTATCCAATCGTTTGCTGAGTTTCTGTCCAATCGTTTACTGAGTGTCTATCCAATCGTTTACTCAATGTCTATCCAATCGTTTACTGAGTGTCTATCCAATCATTTACTGAGTGTCTATCGAATCATTTGCTGAGTTTCTGTCCAATCGTTTACTAAGTGTCTATCCAATCATTTACAAAGTGCATATCCAATTGTTTACTGAGTGTCTATCCAATCATTTACTGAGTATTTATCGAATCGTTTGCTGAGTTTCTGTCCAATCGTTTACTGAGTGTCTATCCAATCGTTTACTCCGTGTCTATCAAATCGTTTACTGAGTGTCTATCCAATCATTTACTGAGTGTCTATCGAATCATTTGCTGAGTTTCTGTCCAATCGTTTACTAAGTGTCTATCCAATCATTTACAAAGTGCATATCCAATTGTTTACTGAGTGTCTATCCAATCATTTACTGAGTGTCTAACCATTTATTTACTGAGTGTCTATCCAATCGTTTAATGATTGTCTATCCAATCGTTTATTGCGTGTCTATCCAATCGTTTGCTGAGTGTCTATCTAATCATTTACTGAGTGTCTATCCAATCGTTTACTAAGTGTCTATCCACTCATTTACTGAGTGTCTATCCAATCGTTTACTGAGTGTCTATCCAATTGTTTATGAGTGTCTATCCAATCGTTTAACAAGTGTCTATCCAATTACATACTAAATGTCTATCGAATCATTTACTAAGTGTCTATCTAATCATTTACAAAGTGCATATCCAATCGTTTACTGAGTGTCTAGCGAGTCGTTTGCTGAGTGTCTATCCAATCATTTACTGAGCCTCTATCCAATCGTTTACTGAGTGTCTATCCAATCATTTACTGAGCGTCTATCCAATCGTTTACTGAGTGTCTATCCAATCATTTACTGAGCCTCTATCCAATTATTTACTGAGCCTCTATCCAATCGTTTACTGAGTGTCTATCCAATCGTTTATGAAGTGTCTATTCAATCGTTTACTGAGTGTCTATGTAATCGTTTACTAAGTGTCTATCCAATCATTTACTGAGTGTCTATCCAATCGTTTACTGAGTGTCTATCCAATCATTTACTGAGCCTCTGTCCAATCGTTTACTGAGTGTCCATCCAATCATTTACTGAGCCTCTATCAAATCGTTTACTGAGTGTCTATCCAATCATTTACTGAGCCTCTATCCACTCATTTACTGAGCCTCTATCCAATCGTTTACTGAGTGTCTATCCAATCGTTTACTGAGTGTCTATCAAATCATTTACTAAGTGTCTATCCAATCATTTACTGAGTGTCTATCCAATCGTTTACTGAGTGTCTATCCAATCGTTTACTGAGTGTCTGTGCAATCATTGACGAAGTGTCTATCCAATCATTTACTGAGTGTCTATCCAATCGTTTACTGAGCTTCTATCCAATCATTTACTGAATGTCTGTCCAATCGTTTACTGAGTGTCTATCCAATTGTTTACTGAGTGTCTATCCAATCGTTTAATGAGTGTCTATCCAATCGTTTACTGAGTGTCTATCTAATTATTTACTGAATGTCTATCCCATTATTTACTGAGTGTCTATACAATCGTTTACTGAGTGTCTATCCAATCGTTTACTGAGTGTCTGTGCAATCATTGACGAAGTGTCTATCCAATCATTTACTGAGTGTCTATCCAATCGTTTACTGAGCTTCTATCCAATCATTTACTGAATGTCTGTCCAATCGTTTACTGAGTGTCTATCCAATTGTTTACTGAGTGTCTATCCAATCGTTTAATGAGTGTCTATCCAATCGTTTACTGATTGTCTATCCAATCGTTTACTGAGTGTTGCCTATCCAATCAGTTACTGAGTGTCGTCTATCCAATCATTTACTGAGCGTATATGCATTTGTTTACTAAGTGTTGTCTCTGCAATTGTTTACTGAGTGTCTATCCTTCTTCTTCTCTTTTTCTGCAGTCTCCCGGTGTCAAGGATGACTTGCTTCCACACTAAGATGAGTTCTAAGGTGACTGATGAGAACAATGCAAGATCTGCAATCTCTGGCGCAGGTATGGTGGATGGTGGTTGGAGGGATAGGTGAATGAGGCGTTTAATTTGATGTACATTTCTTCTGCTTTTTGTACTTGGTTTCTGTTTGGTCCTGGCGAACAGACTCGAAGTGTTCTCTGCCTTATCGGATGCTCCTCCTCCACTTTGAGCGGTTTTTGGCCAGGGATTCCAAACAGTCGGTGGGGATGTTGCATTTTTTCAAGGAGGCTTTGAGGGCGTCCTTGGAGCGTTTTCTCTGAGTGTCTATCCAATCGTTTACTGAATGGCTATCTAAATGTTTACTGAGTGTTGTCCATCCAATCCCTAAGTGAGTGTCTATCCAATCATTTACTGAGTGTCTATCCAATCGTTTACTGAGTGTCTATCCAATCATTTACTGAGTGTCTATCCAATCGTTTACTGAGTGTCTATCCAATCGTTTACTGAGTGTCTGTGCAATCATTGACGAAGTGTCTATCCAATCATTTACTGAGTGTCTATCCAATCGTTTACTGAGCTTCTATCCAATCATTTACTGAATGTCTGTCCAATCGTTTACTGAGTGTCTATCCAATTGTTTACTGAGTGTCTATCCAATCGTTTAATGAGTGTCTATCCAATCGTTTACTGAGTGTCTATCTAATTATTTACTGAATGTCTATCCCATTATTTACTGAGTGTCTATACAATCGTTTACTGAGTGTCTATCCAATCGTTTACTGAGTGTCTGTGCAATCATTGACGAAGTGTCTATCCAATCATTTACTGAGTGTCTATCCAATCGTTTACTGAGCTTCTATCCAATCATTTACTGAATGTCTGTCCAATCGTTTACTGAGTGTCTATCCAATTGTTTACTGAGTGTCTATCCAATCGTTTAATGAGTGTCTATCCAATCGTTTACTGATTGTCTATCCAATCGTTTACTGAGTGTTGCCTATCCAATCAGTTACTGAGTGTCGTCTATCCAATCATTTACTGAGCGTATATGCATTTGTTTACTAAGTGTTGTCTCTGCAATTGTTTACTGAGTGTCTATCCTTCTTCTTCTCTTTTTCTGCAGTCCCCCGGTGTCAAGGATGACTTGCTTCCACACTAAGATGAGTTCTAAGGTGACTGATGAGAACAATGCAAGATCTGCAATCTCTGGCGCAGGTATGGTGGATGGTGGTTGGAGGGATAGGTGAATGAGGCGTTTAATTTGATGTACATTTCTTCTGCTTTTTGTACTTGGTTTCTGTTTGGTCCTGGCGAACAGACTCGAAGTGTTCTCTGCCTTATCGGATGCTCCTCCTCCACTTTGAGCGGTTTTTGGCCAGGGATTCCAAACAGTCGGTGGGGATGTTGCATTTTTTCAAGGAGGCTTTGAGGGCGTCCTTGGAGCGTTTTCTCTGAGTGTCTATCCAATCGTTTACTGAATGGCTATCTAAATGTTTACTGAGTGTTGTCCATCCAATCCCTAAGTGAGTGTCTATCCAATCATTTACTGAGTGTCTATCCAATCGTTTACTGAGTGTCTATCCAATCATTTACTGAGTGTCTGTGCAATCATTGACGAAGTGTCTGTCCCATCATTTACTGAGTGTATATCCAATCGTTTACTGAGTGTCTATCCAATCATTTACTGAGTGTCTAACCAATTATTTACTGAGTGTCTAACCAATCGTTTACTAAGTGTCTATCCACTCATTTACTGAGTGTCTATCCAATCGTTTACTGAGTGTCTATCCACTCATTTACTGAGTGTCTATCCAATCGTTTACTAAGTGTCTATTCAATCATTTACTGAGTGTCTATCCAATCATTTACTGAGTGTCTGTGCAATCGTTTACTGAGTGTCTATCTAATCATTTACTGAGTGTCTATCCAAACGTTTACTAAGTGTCTATCCACTCATTCACTGAGCCTCTATCCAATCATTTACTGAGTGTCTATCCAATCATTTACTGAGCGTCTATCGAATCGTTTACTGAGAGTCTATCCAATCGTTTACTAAGTGTCTATTCAATCATTTACTGAGTGTCTAGCCAATCGTTTACTGAGTGTCTATCCAATCGTTTACTGAGTGTCCATCCAATCATTTACTGAGCATCTATCCAATCGTTTACTGAGTGTCTATCCAATCGTTTACTGAGCTTCTATCCAATCATTTACTGAATGTCTGTCCAATCGTTTACTCAGCGTCTATCCAATCGTTTACTGATTGTCTATCCAATCATTTACTGAGTGTCTATCGAATCATTTGCTGAGTTTCTGTCCAATCGTTTATTAAGTGTCTATCCAATCATTTACAAAGTGCATATCAATTGTTTACTGAGTGTCTATCCAATCGTTTACTAAATGTCTATTCAATCATTTACTGAGTGTCTATCCAATCGTTTACTGAGTGTCTATCCAATCGTTTACTGAGTGTCCATCCAATCATTTACTGAGCCTCTATCCAATCGTTTGCTGAGTGTCTATCCAATCGTTTACTGAGTGTCTATCCAATCATTTGCTGAGTTTCTGTCCAATCGTTTACTGAGTGTCTATCCAATCGTTTACTCAGTGTCTATCCAATCGTTTACTGAGTGTCTATCCAATCGTTTACTGAGTGTCTATCCAATCGTTTACTGAGTGTCCATCCAATCGTTTACTGAGTGTCTATCCAATCGTTTACTGAGTGTCTATCCAATCGTTTACTGAGTGTCTATCCAATCGTTTACTGAGCTTCTATCCAATCATTTACTGAGTGTCTGTGCAATCATTGACCAAGTGTCTGTCCCATCATTTACTGAGTGTATATCCAATCATTTACTGAGTGTCTATCCAATCGTTTACTGAGTGTCTATCCAATCATTTACTGAGTGTCTAACCAATTATTTACTGAGTGTTTAACCAATCGTTTACTAAGTGTCTATCCACTCATTTACTGAGTGTCTATCCAATCGTTTACTGAGTGTCTATCTTATCATTTACTGAGTGTCTATCCAATCGTTTACTCAGTGTCTATCCACTCATTTACTGAGTGTCTATCCAATCGTTTGCTGAGTGTCTATCCAATTGTTTAACGAGTGTCTATCCAATTGTATACTAAATGTCTATCCAATCATTTCCTGAATGTCTATCCAATCGTTTACTAAGTGTTTATTCAATCATTTACTGAGTGTCTATCCCATCATTTGCTGAGTTTCTGTGCAATCGTTTACTGAGTGTCTATCTAATCATTTACTGAGTGTCTATCCAAACGTTTACTAAGTGTCTATCCACTCATTCACTGAGCCTCTATCCAATCGTTTACTGAGTGTCTATCCAATCATTTACTGAGTGTCTATCCAATCGTTTACTGAGTGTCTATCCAATCGTTTACTGAGTGTCCATCCAATCATTTACTGAGCCTCTATCCAATCGTTTACTGAGGGTCTATCCAATCGTTTACTGAGTGTCTATCCAATCGTTTACTGAGCTTCTATCCAATCATTTACTGAATGTCTGTCCAATCGTTTACTCAGTGTCTATCCAATCGTTTACTGAGTGTCTATCCAATCATTTACTGAGTGTCTATCGAATCATTTGCTGAGTTTCTGTCCAATCGTTTACTAAGTGTCTATCCAATCATTTACAAAGTGCATATCCAATGGTTTACTGAGTGTCTATCCAATCGTTTACTAAGTGTCTATTCAATCATTTACTGAGTGTCTATCCAATCGTTTACTGAGTGTCTATCCAATCGTTTACTGAGTGTCCATCCAATCATTTACTGAGCCTCTATCCAATCGTTTACTGAGTGTCTATCCAATCGTTTACTGAGTGTCTATCCAATCGTTTGCTGAGTTTCTGTCCAATCGTTTACTGAGTGTCTATCCAATCGTTTACTCAGTGTCTATCCAATCGTTTACTGAGTGTCAATCCAATCATTTACTGAGTGTCTGTGGAATCATTTGCTGAGTTTCTGTCCAATCGTTTACTAAGTGTCTATCCAATCATTTACAAAGTGCATATCCAATTGTTTACTGAGTGTCTATCCAATCGTTTACTGAGTATTTATCGAATCGTTTGCTGAGTTTCTGTCCAATCGTTTACTGAGTGTCTATCCAATCGTTTACTCAGTGTCTATCAAATCGTTTACTGAGTGTCTATCCAATCATTTACTGAGTGTCTATCGAATCATTTGCTGAGTTTCTGTCCAATCGTTTACTAAGTGTCTATCCAATCATTTACAAAGTGCATATCCAATTGTTTACTGAGTGTCTATCCAATCATTTACTGAGTGTCTAACCATTTATTTACTGAGTGTCTATCCAATCGTTTAATGATTGTCTATCCAATCGTTTATTGCGTGTCTATCCAATCGTTTACTGAGTGTCTATCTAATCATTTACTGAGTGTCTATCCAATCGTTTACCAAGTGTCTATCCACTCATTTACTGAGTGTCTATCCAATCGTTTACTGAGTGTCTATCCAATTGTTTATGAGTGTCTATCCAATCGTTTAACAAGTGTCTATCCAATTGCATGCTAAATGTTTATCGAATCATTTACTAAGTGTCTATCTAATCATTTACAAAGTGCATATCCAATCGTTTACTGAGTGTCTATCGAGTCGTTTGCTGAGTGTCTATCCAATCATTTCCTGAGCATCTATCCAATCGTTTACTGAGTGTCTATCCAATCATTTACTGAGCCTCTATCCAATTATTTACTGAGCCTCTATCCAATCGTTTACTGAGTGTCTATCCAATCGTTTACGAAGTGTCTATTCAATCATTTACTGAGTGTCTATGTAATCGTTTACTAAGTGTCTATCCAATCATTTACTGAGTGTCTATCCAATCATTTACTGAGTGTCTATCCAATCATTTACTGAGCCTCTATCCAATCGTTTACTGAGTGTCCATCCAATCATTTACTGAGCCTCTATCCAATTGTTTACTGAGTGTCTATCCAATCATTTACTGAGCCTCTATCCACTCATTTACTGAGCCTCTATCCAATCGTTTACTGAGTGTCTATCCAATCATTTATGAAGTGTCTATTCAATCGTTTACTGAGTGTCTATCCAATCGTTTACTGAGTGTCTATCCAATCATTTACTGAATGTCTATCCAATCATTTACGGAGTGTATATCCCATTATTTACTGAGTGTCTATCCAATCATTTACTGAGTGTCTATCGAATCATTTGCTGAGTTTCTGTCCAATCGTTCACTGAGTGTCTATCCAATCATTTACTGAGTGTCTATCAAATCATTTACTAAGTGTCTATCCAATCATTTACTGAGTGTCTATCCAATCGTTTACTGAGTGTCTATCAAATCATTTACTAAGTGTCTATCCAATCATTTACTGAGTGTCTATCCAATCGTTTACTGAGTGTCTATCCAATCGTTTACTGAGTGTCTGTGCAATCATTGACGAAGTGTCTATCCAATCATTTACTGAGTGTCTATCCAATCGTTTACTGAGCTTCTATCCAATCATTTACTGAATGTCTGTCCAATCGTTTACTGAGTGTCTATCCAATTGTTTACTGAGTGTCTATCCAATCGTTTAATGAGTGTCTATCCAATCGTTTACTGATTGTCTATCCAATCGTTTACTGAGTGTCTATCTAAGTATTGACTGAATGTCTATCCCATTATTTACTGAGTGTCTATCCAATCATTTACTGAGTGTCTATCCAATCGTTTACTGAGTGTCTATCCAATCGTTTACTGAGTGTCTATCAAATCATTTACTAAGTGTCTATCCAATCATTTACTGAGTGTCTATCCAATCGTTTACTGAGTGTCTATCCAATCGTTTACTGAGTGTCTGTGCAATCATTGACGAAGTGTCTATCCAATCATTTACTGAGTGTCTATCCAATCGTTTACTGAGTGTCTATCCAATCGTTTACTGAGTGTCTGTGCAATCATTGACGAAGTGTCTATCCAAGCATTTACTGAGTGTCTATCCAATCGTTTACTGAGCTTCTATCCAATCATTTACTGAATGTCTGTCCAATCGTTTACTGAGTGTCTATCCAATCGTTTACAAAGTGCATATCCAATTGTTTACTGAGTGTCTATCCAATCGTTTACTGAGTGTTTATCGAATCGTTTGCTGAGTTTCTGTCCAATCGTTTAATGAGTGTCTATCCAATCGTTTACTCAGTGTCTATCCAATCGTTTACTGAGTGTCTATCCAATCATTTACTGAGTATCTATTCAATTGTTTACGGAATGTCGATCCAATCATTTACTGAGTGCCTATCCAATTGTTTACTGAATGTCTATCCAATCATTTACTGAGTGTCTATCCAATCGTTTACTGAGTATCTATTCAATTGTTTACTGAGTGCCTATTCAATTGTTTACTGAGTGTTGCCTATCCAATCAGTTACTGAGTGTCGTCTATCCAATCATTTACTGAGCGTATATGCATTTGTTTACTAAGTGTTGTCTCTGCAATTGTTTACTGAGTGTCTATCCTTCTTCTTCTCTTCTTCTGCAGTCCCCCGGTGTCAAGGATGACTTGCTTCCACACTAAGATGAGTTCTAAGGTGACTGATGAGAACAATGCAAGATCTGCAATCTCTGGCGCAGGTATGGTGGATGGTGGTTGGAGGGATAGGTGAATGGGGCGTTTGATTTGATGTACATTTCTTCTGCTTTTTGTACTTGGTTTCTGTTTGCTCCTGGCGAACAGACTCGAAGTGTTCTGTGCCTTATCGGATGCTCCTCCTCCACTTTGAGCGGTTTTTGGCCAGGGATTCCAAACAGTCGGTGGGGATGTTGCATTTTTTCAAGGAGGCTTTGAGGGCGTCCTTGGAGCGTTTTCTCTGAGTGTCTATCCATTCGTTTACTGAATGGCTATCTAAATGTTTACTGAGTGTTGTCCATCCAATCCCTAAGTGAGTGTCTATCCAATCATTTACTGAGTGTCTATCCAATCGTTTACTGAGTGTCTATCCAATCATTTACTGAGTGTCTGTGCAATCATTGACGAAGTGTCTGTCCCATCATTTACTGAGTGTATATCCAATCGTTTACTGAGTGTCTATCCAATCGTTTAATGAGTGTCTATCCAATCATTTACTGAGTGTCTAACCAATTATTTACTGAGTGTCTAACCAATCGTTTACTCAGTGTCTATCCACTCATTTACTGAGTGTCTATCCAATCGTTTACTGAGTGTCTATCCACTCATTTACTGAGTGTCTATCCAATCGTTTACTGAGTGTTCATCCAATCATTTACTGAGCATCTATCCAATCGTTTACTGAGTGTCTATCCAATCGTTTACTGAGCTTCTATCCAATCATTTACTGAATGTCTGTCCAATCGTTTACTCAGTGTCTATCCAATCGTTTACTGAGTATCTATCCAATCATTTACTGAGTGTCTATTGAATCATTTGCTGAGTTTCTGTCCAATCGTTTACTAAGTGTCTATCCTATCATTTACAAAGTGCATATCCAATCATTTACTGAGTGTCTATCCAATCGTTTACTGAGTGTCTATCCAATCGTTTACTGAGTGTCCATCCAATCATTTACTGAGCCTCTATCCAATCATTTACTGAGTGGCTATCCAATCGTTTACTGAGTGACTATCCAATCATTTGCTGAGTTTCTGTCCAATCGTTTACTGAGTGTCTATCCAATCGTTTACTGAGTATCTATCCAATCATTTACTGAGTGTCTATCGAATCATTTGCTGAGTTTCTGTCCAATCGTTTACTAAGTGTCTATCCAATCATTTACAAAGTGCATATCCAATTGTTTACTGAGTGTCTATCCAATCATTTACTGAGTATTTATCGAATCGTTTGCTGAGTTTCTGTCCAATCGTTTACTGAGTGTCTATCCAATCGTTTACTCAGTGTCTATCCAATCGTTTACTGAGTGTCTATCCAATCATTTACTGAGTGTCTATCGAATCATTTGCTGAGTTTCTGTCCAATCGTTTACTAAGTGTCTATCCAATCATTTACAAAGTGCATATCCAATTGTTTACTGAGTGTCTATCCAATCGTTTACTGAGTGTTTATCGAATCGTTTGCTGAGTTTCTGTCCAATCGTTTACTGAGTGTCTATCCAATCGTTTACTCAGTGTCTATCCAATCGTTTACCGAGTGTCTATCCAATCATTTACTGAGTGTCTAACCATTTATTTACTGAGTGTCTATCCAATCGTTTAATGATTGTCTATCCAATCGTTTATTGCGTGTCTATCCAATCGTTTACTGAGTGTCTATCTAATCATTTACTGAATGTCTATCCAATCGTTTATTAAGTGTCTATCCACTCATTTACTGAGTGTCTATCCAATCGTTTACTGAGTGTCTATCCAATTGTTTATGAGTGTCTATCCAATCGTTTAACAAGTGTCTATCCAATTGCATACTAAATGTCTATCGAATCATTTACTAAGTGTCTATCTAATCATTTACAAAGTGCATATCCAATCGTTTACTGAGTGTCTATCGAGTCGTTTGCTGAGTGTCTATCCAATCATTTACTGAGCCTCTATCCAATCGTTTACTGAGTGTCTATCCAATCATTTACTGAGCGTCTATCCAATCGTTTACTGAGTGTCTATCCAATCATTTACTGAGCCTCTATCCAATCATTTACTGAGCCTCTATCCAATCGTTTACTGAGTGTCTATCCAATCGTTTACGAAGTGTCTATTCAATCGTTTACTGAGTGTCTATGAAATCGTTTACTAAGTGTCTATCCAATCATTTACTGAGTGTCTATCCAATCATTTACTGAGCCTCTATCCAATCGTTTACTGAGTGTCTATCCAATCATTTACTGAGCCTCTATCCAATCGTTTACTGAGTTTCCATCCATTCATTTACTGAGTGTCTATCCAATCGTTTACTGAGTGTCTATCAAATCATTTACTCAGTGTCTATCCAATCATTTACTGAGTGTCTATCCAATCGTTTACTGAGTGTCTATCCAATCGTTTACTGAGTGTCTATCCAATCATTTACTGAGCGTCTATCCAATCATTTACTGAGCCTCTATCCAATTATTTACTGAGCCTCTATCCAATCGTTTACTGAGTGTCTATCCAATCGTTTACGAAGTGTCTTTTCAATCGTTTACTGAGTGTCTATGTAATCGTTTACTACGTGTCTATCCAATCATTTACTGAGTGTCTATCCAATCGTTTACTGAGTGTCTATCCAATCATTTACTGAGCCTCAATCCAATCGTTTACTGAGTGTCCATCCAATCATTTACTGAGTGTCTATCCAATCGTTTACTGAGTATCTATCCAATCATTTACTGAGCCTCTATCCACTCATTTACTGAGCCTCTATCCAATCATTTACTGAGTGTCTATCCAATCGTTTATGAAGTGTCTATTCAATCGTTTACTGAGTGTCTATCCAATCGTTTACTGAGTGTCTATCCAATCGTTTATGAAGTGTCTATTCAATCGTTTACTGAGTGTCTACCCAATCATTTACTGAGCCTCTATCCACTCATTTACTGAGCCTATATCCAATCGTTTTCTGAGTGTCTATCCAATCATTTACTGAGTGTCTATCCAATCGTTTACTGAGTGTCTATCCAATCATTTACTGAATGTCTATCCAATCAGTTACGGATTGTATATCCCATTATTTACTGAGTGTCTATCCAATCATTTACTGAGTGTCTATCGAATCATTTGCTGAGTTTCTGTCCAATCGTTTACTGAGTGTCTATCCAATCATTTACTGAGTGTCTATCAAATCATTTACTAAGTGTCTATCCAATCATTTACTGAGTGTCTATCCAATCATTTACTGAGTGTCTATCCAATCGTTTATTGAGTGTCTATCAAATCATTTACTAAGTGTCTATCCAATCATTTACTGAGTGTCTATCCAATCGTTTACTGAGTGTCTATCCAATCGTTTACTGAGTGTCTGTGCAATCATTGACGAAGTGTCTATCCAATCATTTACTGAGTGTCTATCCAATCGTTTACTGAGCTTCTATCCAATCATTTACTGAATGTCTGTCCAATCGTTTACTGAGTGTCTATCCAATTGTTTACTGAGTGTCTATCCAATCGTTTAATGAGTGTCTATCCAATCGTTTACTGATTGTCTATCCAATCGTTTACTGAGTGTCTATCTAATTATTTACTGAATGTCTATCCCATTATTTACCGAGTGTCTATCCAATCATTTACTGAGTGTCTATCCAATCGTTTACTGAGCTTCTATCCAATCATTTACTGAATGTCTGTCCAATCGTTTACTGAGTGTCTATCCAATTGTTTACTGAGTGTCTATCCAATCGTTTAATGAGTGTCTATCCAATCGTTTACTGATTGTCTATCCAATCGTTTACTGAGTGTCTATCTAATTATTTACTGAATGTCTATCCAATCATTTACTAAGTGTCTGTCCCATCATTTACTGAATGTCTATCTAATCATTTACTGAGTGTCTATCCCATTATTTACTGAGTGTCTATCCAATCATTTACTGAGTGTCTATCGAATCATTTGCTGAGTTTCTGTCCAATCGTTTACTAAGTGTCTATCCAATCATTTACAAAGTGCATATCCAATTGTTTACTGAGTGTCTATCCAATCGTTTACTGAGTGTTTATCGAATCGTTTGCTGAGTTTCTGTCCAATCGTTTACTGAGTGTCTATCCAATCGTTCACTCAGTGTCTATCCAATCGTTTACTGAGTGTCTATCCAATTGTTTATGAGTGTCTATCCAATCGTTTAACAAGTGTCTATCCAATTGCATACTAAATGTCTACCGAATCATTTACTAAGTGTCTATCTAATTACTTACAAAGTGCATATCCAATCATTTACTGAGTGTCTATCGAGTCGTTTGCTGAGTGTCTATCTAATCATTTACTGAGCCTCTATCCAATCGTTTACTGAGTGTCTATCCAATCATTTGCTGAGCGTCTATCCAATCGTTTGCTGAGTGTCTATCCAATCATTTACTGAGCCTCTATCCAATCATTTACTGAGCCTCTATCCAATCGTTTACTGAGTGTCTATCCAATCGTTTACGAAGTGTCTATTCAATCGTTTACTGAGTGTCTATGAAATCGTTTACTAAGTGTCTATCCAATCATTTACTGAGTGTCTATCCAATCGTTTACTGAGTGTCTATCCAATCATTTACTGAGCCTCTATCCAATCGTTTACTGAGTGTCCATCCAATCATTTACTGAGCCTCTATCCAATCGTTTACTGAGTGTCTATCCAATCATTTACTGAGTGTCTATCCAATCGCTTACTGAGTATCATTCCAAACGTTTACTAAGTGTCTATCCACTCATTCACTGAGCCTCTATCCAATCGTTTACTGAGTGTCTATCCAATCATTTACTGAGCGTCTATCGAATTGTTTACTGAGAGTCTATCCAATCGTTTACTAAGTGTCTATTCAATCATTTACTGAGTGTCTATCCAATCGTTTACTGAGTGTCTATCCAATCGTTTACTGAGTGTCCATCCAATCATTTACTGAGTGTCTATCCAATCGTTTACTCAGTGTCTATCCACTCATTTACTGAGTGTCTATCCAATCGTTTGCTGAGTGTCTATCCAATTGTTTAACGAGTGTCTATCCAATTGTATACTAAATGTCTATCCCATCATTTGCTGAGTTTCTGTGCAATCGTTTACTGAGTGTCTATTCAATCATTTACTGAGTGTCTATCCAAACGTTTACTAAGTGTCGATCCACTCATTCACTGAGCCTCTATCCAATCGTTTACTGAGTGTCTATCCAATCATTTACTGAGCGTCTATTCAATCGTTTACTGAGTGTCTATCCAATCGTTTACTGAGTGTCTATCCAATCGTTTACTGAGTGTCCATCCAATCATTTACTGAGCCTCTATCCAATCGTTTACTGAGTGTCTATCCAATCGTTTACTGAGTGTCTATCCAATCGTTTACTGAGCTTCTATCCAATCATTTACTGAATGTCTGTCCAATCGTTTACTCAGTGTCTATCCAATCGTTTACTGAGTGTCTATCCAATCATTTACTGAGTGTCTATCGAATCATTTGCTGAGTTTCTGTCCAATCGTTTACTAAGTGTCTATCCAATCATTTACAAAGTGCATATCCAATTGTTTACTGAGTGTCTATCCAATCGTTTACTAAGTGTCTATTCAATCATTTACTGAGTGTCTATCCAATCGTTTACTGAGTGTCTATCCACTCATTTACTGAGTGTCTATCCAATCGTTTACTGAGTGTCTATCCAATTGCATACTAAATGTCTATTGAATCATTTACTAAGTGTCTATCTAATCATTTACAAAATGCATATCCAATCGTTTACTGAGTGTCTATCGAGTCGTTTGCTGAGTGTCTATCCAATCATTTACTGAGCCTCTATCCAATCGTTTACTGAGTGTCTATCCAATCATTTACTGAGCGTCTATTCAATCATTTACTGAGCCTCTATCCAATCATTTACTGAACCTCTATCCAATCGTTTCCTGAGTGTCTATCCAATCGTTTACGAAGTGTCTATTCAATCGTTTACTGAGTGTCTATGAAATCATTTACTGAGTGTCTAACCAATTATTTACTGAGTGTCTAACCAATCGTTTACTAAGTGTCTATCCACTCATTTACTGAGTGTCTATCCAATCGTTTACTGAGTGTCTATCCACTCATTTACTGAGTGTCTATCCAATCGTTTGCTGAGTGTCTATCCAATTGTTTATGAGTGTCTATCCAATCGTTTAACGAGTGTCTATCCAATTGTATACTAAATGTCTATCCAATCATTTCCTGAATGTCTATCCAATCGTTTACTAAATGTCTATTCAATCATTTACTGAGTGTCTATCCAATCATTTACTGAGTGTCTGTGCAATCGTTTACTGAGTGTCTATCTCATCATTTACTGAGTGTCTATCCAAACGTTTACTAAGTGTCTATTCAATCATTTACTGAGTGTCTATCCAATCGTTTACTGAGTGTCTATCCAATCGTTTACTGAGTGTCCATCCAATCATTTACTGAGCATCTATCCAATCGTTTACTGATTGTCTATCCAATCGTTTACTGAGCTTCTATCCAATCATTTACTGAATGTCTGTCCAATCGTTTACTCAGTGTCTATCCAATCGTTTACTGAGTGTCTATCTTATCATTTACTGAGTGTCTATCCAATCGTTTACTCAGTGTCTATCCACTCATTTACTGAGTGTCTATCCAATCGTTTGCTGAGTGTCTATCCAATTGTTTAACGAGTGTCTATCCAATTGTATACTAAATGTCTATCCAATCATTTCCTGAATGTCTATCCAATCGTTTACTAAGTGTCTATTCAATCATTTACTGAGTGTCTATCCCATCCTTTGCTGAGTTTCTGTGCAATCGTTTACTGAGTGTCTATCTAATCATTTACTGAGAGTCTATCCAAACGTTTACTAAGTGTCTATCCACTCATTCACTGAGCCTCTATCCAATCGTTTACTGAGTGTCTATCCAATCATTTACTGAGCGTCTATCCAATCGTTTACTGAGTTTCTGTCCAATCGTTTACTGAGTGTCTGTCCAATCGTTTACTCAGTGTCTATCAAATCGTTTACTGAGTGTCTATCCAATCATTTACTGAGTGTCTATCGAATCATTTGCTGAGTTTCTGTCCAATCGTTTACTAAATGTCTATCCAATCATTTACAAAGTGCATATCCAATTGTTTACTGAGTGTCTATCCAATCATTTACTGAGTGTCTAACCATTTATTTACTGAGTGTCTATCCAATCGTTTAATGATTGTCCATCCAATCATTTACAAAGTGCATATCCAATTGTTTACTGAGTGTCTGTGCAATCGTTTACTGAGTGTCTATCTAATCATTTACTGAGTGTCTATCCAAACGTTTACTAAGTGTCTATTCAATCATTTACTGAGTGTCTATCCAATCGTTTACTGAGTGTCTATCCAATCGTTTACTGAGTGTCCATCCAATCATTTACTGAGCATCTATCCAATCGTTTACTGAGTGTCTATCCAATCGTTTACTGAGCTTCTATCCAATCATTTACTGAATGTCTGTCCAATCGTTTACTCAGTGTCTATCCAATCGTTTACTGAGTGTCTATCTTATCATTTACTGAGTGTCTATCCAATCGTTTACTCAGTGTCTATCCACTCATTTACTGAGTGTCTATCCAATCGTTTGCTGAGTGTCTATCCAATTGTTTAACGAGTGTCTATCCAATTGTATACTAAATGTCTATCCAATCATTTCCTGAATGTCTATCCAATCGTTTACTGAGTGTCTATCTAATCATTTACTGAGAGTCTATCCAAACGTTTACTAAGTGTCTATCCACTCAGTCCCTGAGCCTCTATCCAATCGTTTACTGAGTGTCTATCCAATCATTTACTGAGTGTCTATCCAATCGTTTACTGAGTGTCTATCCAATCGTTTACTGAGTGTCCATCCAATCATTTACTGAGCCTCTATTCAAATCGTTTACTGCGAGTCTATCGAATCGTTTACTGAGTGTCTATCCAATCGTTTACTGAGCTTCTATCCAATCATTTACTGAATGTCTGTCCAATCGTTTACTCAGTGTCTATCCAATCGTTTACTGAGTGTCTATCCAATCATTTACTGAGTGTCTATCGAATCATTTGCTGAGTTTCTGTCCAATCGTTTACTAAGTGTCTATCCAATCATTTACAAAGTGCATATCCAATTGTTTACTGAGTGTCTATCCAATCGTTTACTAAGTGTCTATTCAATCATTTACTGAGTGTCTATCCAATCGTTTACTGAGTGTCTATCCAATCGTTTACTGAGTGTCCATCCAATCATTTACTGAGCCTCTATCCAATCGTTTACTGAGTGTCTATCCAATCGTTTACTGAGTGTCTATCCAATCGTTTGCTGAGTTTCTGTCCAATCGTTTACTGAGTGTCTATCCAATCGTTTACTCAGTGTCTATCCAATCGTTTACTGAGTGTCTATCCAATCATTTACTGAGTGTCTATCGAATCATTTCCTGAGTTTCTGTCCAATCGTTTACTAAGTGTCTATCCAATCATTTACAAAGTGCATATCCAATTGTTTATTGAGTGTCTATCCAATCGTTTACTGAGTATTTATCGAATCGTTTGCTGAGTTTCTGTCCAATCGTTTACTGAGTGTCTATCCAATCGTTTACTCAGTGTCTATCAAATCGTTTACTGAGTGTCTATCCAATCATTTACTGAGTGTCTATCGAATCATTTGCTGAGTTTCTGTCCAATCGTTTACTAAGTGTCTATCCAATCATTTACAAAGTGCATATCCAATTGTTTACTGAGTGTCTATCCAATCATTTACTGAGTGTCTAACCATTTATTTACTGAGTGTCTATCCAATCGTTTAATGATTGTCTATCCAATCGTTTATTGCGTGTCTATCCAATCGTTTACTGAGTGTCTATCTAATCATTTACTGAGTGTCTATCCAATCGTTTACTAAGTGTCTATCCACTCATTTACTGAGTGTCTATCCAATCATTTACTGAGTGTCTATCCAATTGTTTATGAGTGTCTATCCAATCGTTTAACAAGTGTCTATCCAATTGCATACTAAATGTCTATCGAATCATTTACTAAGTGTCTATCTAATCATTTACAAAGTGCATATCCAATCGTTTACTGAGTGTCTATCGAGTCGTTTGCTGAGTGTCTATCCAATCATTTACTGAGCCTCTATCCAATCGTTTACTGAGTGTCTATCCAATCATTTACTGAGCGTCTATCCAATCGTTTACTGAGTGTCTATCCAATCATTTACTGAGCCTCTATCCAATTATTTACTGAGCCTCTATCCAATCGTTTACTGAGTGTCTATCCAATCGTTTACGAAGTGTCTATTCAATCGTTTACTGAGTGTCTATGTAATCGTTTACTAAGTGTCTATCCAATCATTTACTGAGTGTCTATCCAATCGTTTACTGAGTGTCTATCCAATCATTTACTGAGCCTCTATCCAATCGTTTACTGAGTGTCCATCCAATCATTTACTGAGCCTCTATCCAATTGTTTACTGAGTGTCTATCCAATCATTTACTGAGCCTCTATCCACTCATTTACTGAGCCTCTATCCAATCGTTTACTGAGTGTCTATCCAATCATTTATGAAGTGTCTATTCAATCGTTTACTGAGTGTCTATCCAATCATTTACTGAGTGTCTATCCAATCATTTACTGAATGTCTATCAAATCATTTACTAAGTGTCTATCCAATCGTTTACTCAGTGTCTATCCAATCGTTTACTGAGTGTCTATCCAATCATTTACTGAGTGTCTATCGAATCATTTGCTGAGTTTCTGTCCAATCGTTTACTAAGTGTCTATCCAATCATTTACAAAGTGCATATCCAATTGTTTATTGAGTGTCTATCCAATCGTTTACTGAGTATTTATCGAGTCGTTTGCTGAGTTTCTGTCCAATCGTTACTGAGTGTCTATCCAATCGTTTACTCAGTGTCTATCAAATCGTTTACTGAGTGTCTATCCAATCATTTACTGAGTATCTATCGAATCATTTGCTGAGTTTCTGTCCAATCGTTTACTAAGTGTCTATCCAATCATTTACAAAGTGCATATCCAATTGTTTACTGAGTGTCTGTGCAATCGTTTACTGAGTGTCTATCTAATCATTTACTGAGTGTCTATCCAAACGTTTACTAAGTGTCTATTCAATCATTTACTGAGTGTCTATCCAATCGTTTACTGAGTGTCTATCCAATCGTTTACTGAGTGTCCATCCAATCATTTACTGAGCATCTATCCAATCGTTTACTGAGTGTCTATCCAATCGTTTACTGAGCTTCTATC
This sequence comes from Pristiophorus japonicus, assembly GCF_044704955.1. Classification (NCBI taxonomy): domain Eukaryota; kingdom Metazoa; phylum Chordata; class Chondrichthyes; family Pristiophoridae; genus Pristiophorus; species Pristiophorus japonicus. The sequence goes on along the minus strand of NC_091980.1, from coordinate 185,387,052 downwards.
CAATCATTTACTGAATGTCTGTCCAATCGTTTACTCAGTGTCTATCCAATCGTTTACTGAGTGTCTATCTTATCATTTACTGAGTGTCTATCCAATCGTTTACTCAGTGTCTATCCACTCATTTACTGAGTGTCTATCCAATCGTTTGCTGAGTGTCTATCCAATTGTTTAACGAGTGTCTATCCAATTGTATACTAAATGTCTATCCAATCATTTCCTGAATGTCTATCCAATCGTTTACTGAGTGTCTATCTAATCATTTACTGAGAGTCTATCCAAACGTTTACTAAGTGTCTATCCACTCATTCACTGAGCCTCTATCCAATCGTTTACTGAGTGTCTATCCAATCATTTACTGAGCGTCTATCCAATCGTTTACTGAGTGTCTATCCAATCGTTTACTGAGTGTCTATCCAATCGTTTACTGAGTGTCCATCCAATCATTTACTGAGCCTCTATCCAATCGTTTACTGAGTGTCTATCCAATCGTTTACTGAGTGTCTATCCAATCGTTTACTGAGCTTCTATCCAATCATTTACTGAATGTCTGTCCAATCGTTTACTCAGTGTCTATCCAATCGTTTACTGAGTGTCTATCCAATCATTTACTGAGTGTCTATCGAATCATTTGCTGAGTTTCTGTCCAATCGTTTACTAAGTGTCTATCCAATCATTTACAAAGTGCATATCCAATTGTTTACTGAGTGTCTATCCAATCGTTTACTAAGTGTCTATTCAATCATTTACTGAGTGTCTATCCAATCGTTTACTGAGTGTCTATCCAATCGTTTACTGAGTGTCCATCCAATCATTTACTGAGCCTCTATCCAATCGTTTACTGAGTGTCTATCCAATCATTTACTGAGTGTCTATCGAATCATTTGCTGAGTTTCTGTCCAATCGTTTACTAAGTGTCTATCCAATCATTTACAAAGTGCATATCCAATTGTTTATTGAGTGTCTATCCAATCGTTTACTGAGTATTTATCGAATCGTTTGCTGAGTTTCTGTCCAATCGTTTACTGAGTGTCTATCCAATCGTTTACTCAGTGTCTATCAAATCGTTTACTGAGTGTCTATCCAATCATTTACTGAGTGTCTATCGAATCATTTGCTGAGTTTCTGTCCAATCGTTTACTAAGTGTCTATCCAATCATTTACAAAGTGCATATCCAATTGTTTACTGAGTGTCTATCCAATCATTTACTGAGTGTCTAACCATTTATTTACTGAGTGTCTATCCAATCGTTTAATGATTGTCTATCCAATCGTTTATTGCGTGTCTATCCAATCGTTTACTGAGTGTCTATCTAATCATTTACTGAGTGTCTATCCAATCGTTTACTAAGTGTCTATCCACTCATTTACTGAGTGTCTATCCAATCGTTTACTGAGTGTCTATCCAATTGTTTATGAGTGTCTATCCAATCGTTTAACAAGTGTCTATCCAATTGCATACTAAATGTCTATCGAATCATTTACTAAGTGTCTATCTAATCATTTACAAAGTGCATATCCAATCGTTTACTGAGTGTCTATCGAGTCGTTTGCTGAGTGTCTATCCAATCATTTACTGAGCCTCTATCCAATCGTTTACTGAGTGTCTATCCAATCATTTACTGAGCCTCTATCCACTCATTTGCTGAGCCTCTATCCAATCGTTTACTGAGTGTCTATCCAATCATTTATGAAGTGTCTATTCAATCGTTTACTGAGTGTCTATCCAATCGTTTACTGAGTGTCTATCCAATCATTTACTGAATGTCTTTCAAATCATTTACTAAGTGTCTATCCAATCGTTTACTCAGTGTCTATCCAATCGTTTACTGAGTGTCTATCCAATCATTTACTGAGTGTCTATCGAATCATTTGCTGAGTTTCTGTCCAATCGTTTACTAAGTGTCTATCCAATCATTTACAAAGTGCATATCCAATTGTTTATTGAGTGTCTATCCAATCGTTTACTGAGTATTTATCGAATCGTTTGCTGAGTTTCTGTCCAATCGTTACTGAGTGTCTATCCAATCGTTTACTCAGTGTCTATCAAATCGTTTACTGAGTGTCTATCCAATCATTTACTGAGTGTCTATCGAATCATTTGCTGAGTTTCTGTCCAATCGTTTACTAAGTGTCTATCCAATCATTTACAAAGAGCATATCCAATTGTTTACTGAGTGTCTGTGCAATCGTTTACTGAGTGTCTATCTAATCATTTACTGAGTGTCTATCCAAACGTTTACTAAGTGTCTATTCAATCATTTACTGAGTGTCTATCCAATCGTTTACTGAGTGTCTATCCAATCGTTTACTGAGTGTCCATCCAATCATTTACTGAGCATCTATCCAATCGTTTACTGAGTGTCTATCCAATCGTTTACTGAGCTTCTATCCAATCATTTACTGAATGTCTGTCCAATCGTTTACTCAGTGTCTATCCAATCGTTTACTGAGTGTCTATCTTATCATTTACTGAGTGTCTATCCAATCGTTTACTCAGTGTCTATCCACTCATTTACTGAGTGTCTATCCAATCGTTTGCTGAGTGTCTATCCAATTGTTTAACGAGTGTCTATCCAATTGTATACTAAATGTCTATCCAATCATTTCCTGAATGTCTATCCAATCGTTTACTGAGTGTCTATCGAATCATTTGCTGAGTTTCTGTCCAATCGTTTACTAAGTGTCTATCCAATCATTTACAAAGTGCATATCCAATTGTTTACTGAGTGTCTATCCAATCGTTTACTAAGTGTCTATTCAATCATTTACTGAGTGTCTATCCAATCGTTTACTGAGTGTCTATCCAATCGTTTACTGAGTGTCCATCCAATCATTTACTGAGCCTCTATCCAATCGTTTACTGAGTGTCTATCCAATCGTTTACTGAGTGTCTATCCAATCGTTTGCTGAGTTTCTGTCCAATCGTTTACTGAGTGTCTATCCAATCGTTTACTCAGTGTCTATCCAATCGTTTACTGAGTGTCTATCCAATCATTTACTGAGTGTCTATCGAATCATTTCCTGAGTTTCTGTCCAATCGTTTACTAAGTGTCTATCCAATCATTTACAAAGTGCATATCCAATTGTTTATTGAGTGTCTATCCAATCGTTTACTGAGTATTTATCGAATCGTTTGCTGAGTTTCTGTCCAATCGTTTACTGAGTGTCTATCCAATCGTTTACTCAGTGTCTATCAAATCGTTTACTGAGTGTCTATCCAATCATTTACTGAGTGTCTATCGAATCATTTGCTGAGTTTCTGTCCAATCGTTTACTAAGTGTCTATCCAATCATTTACAAAGTGCATATCCAATTGTTTACTGAGTGTCTATCCAATCATTTACTGAGTGTCTAACCATTTATTTACTGAGTGTCTATCCAATCGTTTAATGATTGTCTATCCAATCGTTTATTGCGTGTCTATCCAATCGTTTACTGAGTGTCTATCTAATCATTTACTGAGTGTCTATCCAATCGTTTACTAAGTGTCTATCCACTCATTTACTGAGTGTCTATCCAATCGTTTACTGAGTGTCTATCCAATTGTTTATGAGTGTCTATCCAATCGTTTAATGATTGTCTATCCAATCGTTTACTCAGTGTCTATCAAATCGTTTACTGAGTGTCTATCCAATCATTTACTGAGCCTCTATCCAATCGTTTACTGAGTGTCTATCCAATCATTTACTGAGCGTCTATCCAATCGTTTACTGAGTGTCTATCCAATCATTTACTGAGCCTCTATCCAATTATTTACTGAGCCTCTATCCAATCGTTTACTGAGTGTCTATCCAATCGTTTACGAAGTGTCTATTCAATCGTTTACTGAGTGTCTATGTAATCGTTTACTAAGTGTCTATCCAATCATTTACTGAGTGTCTATCCAATCGTTTACTGAGTGTCTAACCAATCATTTACTGAGCCTCTATCCAATCGTTTACTGAGTGTCCATCCAATCATTTACTGAGCCTCTATCCAATTGTTTACTGAGTGTCTATCCAATCATTTACTGAGCCTCTATCCACTCATTTACTGAGCCTCTATCCAATCGTTTACTGAGTGTCTATCCAATCATTTATGAAGTGTCTATTCAATCGTTTACTGAGTGTCTATCCAATCATTTACTGAGTGTCTATCCAATCATTTACTGAATGTCTATCAAATCATTTACTAAGTGTCTATCCAATCGTTTACTCAGTGTCTATCCAATCGTTTACTGAGTGTCTATCCAATCATTTACTGAGTGTCTATCGAATCATTTGCTGAGTTTCTGTCCAATCGTTTACTAAGTGTCTATCCAATCATTTACAAAGTGCATATCCAATTGTTTATTGAGTGTCTATCCAATCGTTTACTGAGTATTTATCGAATCGTTTGCTGAGTTTCTGTCCAATCGTTACTGAGTGTCTATCCAATCGTTTACTCAGTGTCTATCAAATCGTTTACTGAGTGTCTATCCAATCATTTACTGAGTATCTATCGAATCATTTGCTGAGTTTCTGTCCAATCGTTTACTAAGTGTCTATCCAATCATTTACAAAGTGCATATCCAATTGTTTACTGAGTGTCTGTGCAATCGTTTACTGAGTGTCTATCTAATCATTTACTGAGTGTCTATCCAAACGTTTACTAAGTGTCTATTCAATCATTTACTGAGTGTCTATCCAATCGTTTACTGAGTGTCTATCCAATCGTTTACTGAGTGTCCATCCAATCATTTACTGAGCATCTATCCAATCGTTTACTGAGTGTCTATCCAATCGTTTACTGAGCTTCTATCCAATCATTTACTGAATGTCTGTCCAATCGTTTACTCAGTGTCTATCCAATCGTTTACTGAGTGTCTATCTTTTCATTTACTGAGTGTCTATCCAATCGTTTACTCAGTGTCTATCCACTCATTTACTGAGTGTCTATCCAATCGTTTGCTGAGTGTCTATCCAATTGTTTAACGAGTGTCTATCCAATTGTATACTAAATGTCTATCCAATCATTTCCTGAATGTCTATCCAATCGTTTACTGAGTGTCTATCTAATCATTTACTGAGAGTCTATCCAAACGTTTACAAAGTGTCTATCCACTCATTCACTGAGCCTCTATCCAATCGTTTACTGAGTGTCTATCCAATCATTTACTGAGCGTCTATCCAATCGTTTACTGAGTGTCTATCCAATCGTTTACTGAGTGTCTATCCAATCGTTTACTGAGTGTCCATCCAATCATTTACTGAGCCTCTATCCAATCGTTTACTGAGTGTCTATCCAATCGTTTACTGAGTGTCTATCCAATCGTTTACTGAGCTTCTATCCAATCATTTACTGAATGTCTGTCCAATCGTTTACTCAGTGTCTATCCAATCGTTTACTGAGTGTCTATCCAATCATTTACTGAGTGTCTATCGAATCATTTGCTGAGTTTCTGTCCAATCGTTTACTCAGTGTCTATCCAATCATTTACAAAGTGCATATCCAATTGTTTACTGAGTGTCTATCCAATCGTTTACTAAGTGTCTATTCAATCATTTACTGAGTGTCTATCCAATCGTTTACTGAGTGTCTATCCAATCGTTTACTGAGTGTCCATCCAATCATTTACTGAGCCTCTATCCAATCGTTTACTGAGTGTCTATCCAATCGTTTACTGAGTGTCTATCCAATCGTTTGCTGAGTTTCTGTCCAATCGTTTACTGAGTGTCTATCCAATCGTTTACTCAGTGTCTATCCAATCGTTTACTGAGTGTCTATCCAATCATTTACTGAGTGTCTATCGAATCATTTCCTGAGTTTCTGTCCAATCGTTTACTAAGTGTCTATCCAATCATTTACAAAGTGCATATCCAATTGTTTATTGAGTGTCTATCCAATCGTTTACTGAGTATTTATCGAATCGTTTGCTGAGTTTCTGTCCAATCGTTTACTGAGTGTCTATCCAATCGTTTACTCAGTGTCTATCAAATCGTTTACTGAGTGTCTATCCAATCATTTACTGAGTGTCTATCGAATCATTTGCTGAGTTTCTGTCCAATCGTTTACTGAGTGTCTATCCAATCATTTACTGAGTGTCTAACCATTTATTTACTGAGTGTCTATCCAATCGTTTAATGATTGTCTATCCAATCGTTTATTGCGTGTCTATCCAATCGTTTACTGAGTGTCTATCTAATCATTTACTGAGTGTCTATCCAATCGTTTACTAAGTGTCTATCCACTCATTTACTGAGTGTCTATCCAATCGTTTACTGAGTGTCTATCCAATTGTTTATGAGTGTCTATCCAATCGTTTAACAAGTGTCTATCCAATTGCATACTAAATGTCTATCGAATCATTTACTAAGTGTCTATCTAATCATTTACAAAGTGCATATCCAATCGTTTACTGAGTGTCTATCGAGTCGTTTGCTGAGTGTCTATCCAATCATTTACTGAGCCTCTATCCAATCGTTTACTGAGTGTCTATCCAATCATTTACTGAGCGTCTATCCAATCGTTTACTGAGTGTCTATCCAATCATTTAATGAGCCTCTATCCAATTATTTACTGAGCCTCTATCCAATCGTTTACTGAGTGTCTATCCAATCGTTTACGAAGTGTCTATTCAATCGTTTACTGAGTGTCTATGTAATCGTTTACTAAGTGTCTATCCAATCATTTACTGAGTGTCTATCCAATCGTTTACTGAGTGTCTATCCAATCATTTACTGAGCCTCTATCCAATCGTTTACTGAGTGTCCATCCAATCATTTACTGAGCCTCTATCCAATTGTTTACTGAGTGTCTATCCAATCATTTACTGAGCCTCTATCCACTCATTTACTGAGCCTCTATCCAATCGTGTACTGAGTGTCTATCCAATCATTTATGAAGTGTCTATTCAATCGTTTACTGAGTGTCTATCCAATCATTTACTGAATGTCTATCAAATCATTTACTAAGTGTCTATCCAATCGTTTACTCAGTGTCTATCCAATCGTTTACTGAGTGTCTATCCAATCATTTACTGAGTGTCTATCGAATCATTTGCTGAGTTTCTGTCCAATCGTTTACTAAGTGTCTATCCAATCATTTACAAAGTGCATATCCAATTGTTTATTGAGTGTCTATCCAATCGTTTACTGAGTATTTATCGAATCGTTTGCTGAGTTTCTGTCCAATCGTTACTGAGTGTCTATCCAATCGTTTACTCAGTGTCTATCAAATCGTTTACTGAGTGTCTATCCAATCATTTACTGAGTGTCTATCGAATCATTTGCTGAGTTTCTGTCCAATCGTTTACTAAGTGTCTATCCAATCATTTACAAAGTGCATATCCAATTGTTTACTGAGTGTCTATCCAATCATTTACTGAGTGTCTAACCATTTATTTACTGAGTGTCTATCCAATCGTTTAATGATTGTCTATCCAATCGTTTATTGCGTGTCTATCCAATCGTTTACTGAGTGTCTATCTAATCATTTACTGTGTCTATCCAATCGTTTACTAAGTGTCTATCCACTCATTTACTGAGTGTCTATCCAATCGTTTACTGAGTGTCTATCCAATTGTTTATGAGTGTCTATCCAATCGTTTAACAAGTGTCTATCCAATTGCATACTAAATGTCTATCGAATCATTTACTAAGTGTCTATCTAATCATTTACAAAGTGCATATCCAATCGTTTACTGAGTGTCTATCGAGTCGTTTGCTGAGTGTCTATCCAATCATTTACTGAGCCTCTATCCAATCGTTTACTGAGTGTCTATCCAATCATTTACTGAGCGTCTATCCAATCGTTTACTGAGTGTCTATCCAATCATTTACTGAGCCTCTATCCAATTATTTACTGAGCCTCTATCCAATCGTTTACTGAGTGTCTATCCAATCGTTTACGAAGTGTCTATTCAATCGTTTACTGAGTGTCTATGTAATCGTTTACTAAGTGTCTATCCAATCATTTACTGAGTGTCTATCCAATCGTTTACTGAGTGTCTATCCAATCATTTACTGAGCCTCTATCCAATCGTTTACTGAGTGTCCATCCAATCATTTACTGAGCCTCTATCCAATTGTTTACTGAGTGTCTATCCAATCATTTACTGAGCCTCTATCCACTCATTTACTGAGCCTCTATCCAATCGTTTACTGAGTGTCTATCCAATCATTTATGAAGTGTCTATTCAATCGTTTACTGAGTGTCTATCCAATCGTTTACTGAGTGTCTATCCAATCATTTACTGAATGTCTATCCAATCATTTACGGAGTGTATATCCCATTATTTACTGAGTGTCTATCCAATCATTTACTGAGTGTCTATCGAATCATTTGCTGAGTTTCTGTCCAATCGTTTACTGAGTGTCTATCCAATCATTTACTGAGTGTCTATCAAATCATTTACTAAGTGTCTATCCAATCATTTACTGAGTGTCTATCCAATCGTTTACTGAGTGTCTATCAAATCATTTACTAAGTGTCTATCCAATCATTTACTGAGTGTCTATCCAATCGTTTACTGAGTGTCTATCCAATCGTTTACTGAGTGTCTGTGCAATCATTGACGAAGTGTCTATCCAATCATTTACTGAGTGTCTATCCAATCGTTTACTGAGCTTCTATCCAATCATTTACTGAATGTCTGTCAAATCGTTTACTGAGTGTCTATCCAATTGTTTACTGAGTGTCTATCCAATCGTTTAATGAGTGTCTATCCAATCGTTTACTGATTGTCTATCCAATCGTTTACTGAGTGTCTATCTAATTATTGACTGAATGTCTATCCCATTATTTACTGAGTGTCTATCCAATCATTTACTGAGTGTCTATCCAATCATTTACTGAGCTTCTATCCAATCATTTACTGAATGTCTGTCCAATCGTTTACTGAGTGTCTATCCAATTGTTTACTGAGTGTCTATCCAATCGTTTAATGAGTCTCTATCCAATCGTTTACTGATTGTCTATCCAATCGTTTGCTGAGTTTCTGTCCAATCGTTTACTGAGTGTCTATCCAATCGTTTACTCAGTGTCTATCCAATCGTTTACTGAGTGTCTATCGAATCATTTGCTGAGTTTCTGTCCAATCGTTTACTGAGTGTCTATCCAATCATTTACTGAGTGTCTATCAAATCATTTACTAAGTGTCTATCCAATCATTTACTGAGTGTCTATCCAATCGTTTGCTGAGTGTCTATCCAATCGTTTACTGAGTGTCTATCAAATCATTTACTAAGTGTCCATCCAATCATTTACTGAGTGTCTATCCAATCGTTTACTGAGTGTCTATCCAATCGTTTACTGAGTGTCTGTGCAATCATTGACGAAGTGTCTATCCAATCATTTACTGAGTGTCTATCCAATCGTTCACTGAGCTTCTATCCAATCATTTACTGAATGTCTGTCCAATCGTTTACTAAGTGTCTATCCAATCATTTACAAAGTGCATATCCAATTGTTTACTGAGTGTCTATCCAATCATTTACTGAGTGTCTAACCATTTATTTACTGAGTGTCTATCCAATCGTTTAATGATTGTCTATTTAATCGTTTATTGCGTGTCTATCCAATCGTTTACTGAGTGTCTATCTAATCATTTACTGAGTGTCTATCCAATCGTTTACTAAGTGTCTATCCACTCATTTACTGAGTGTCTATCCAATCGTTTACTGAGTGTCTATCCAATTGTTTATGAGTGTCTATCCAATCGTTTAACAAGTGTCTATCCAATTGCATACTAAATGTCTATAGAATCATTTACTAAGTGTCTATCTAATCATTTACAAAGTGCATATCCAATCGTTTACTGAGTGTCTATCGAGTCGTTTGCTGAGTGTCTATCCAATCATTTACTGAGCCTCTATCCAATCGTTTACTGAGTGTCTATCCAATCATTTACTGAGCGTCTATCCAATCGTTTACTGAGTGTCTATCCAATCATTTACTGAGCCTCTATCCAATTATTTACTGAGCCTCTATCCAATCGTTTACTGAGTGTCTATCCAATCGTTTACGAAGTGTCTATTCAATCGTTTGCTGAGTGTCTATGTAATCGTTTACTAAGTGTCTATCCAATCATTTACTGAGTGTCTATCCAATCGTTTACTGAGTGTCTATCCAATCATTTACTGAGCCTCTATCCAATCGTTTACTGAGTGTCCATCCAATCATTTACTGAGCCTCTATCCAATTGTTTACTGAGTGTCTATGCAATCATTTACTGAGCCTCTATCCACTCATTTACTGAGCCTCTATCCAATCGTTTACTGAGTGTGTATCCAATCATTTATGAAGTGTCTATTCAATCGTTTACTGAGTGTCTATCCAATCGTTTACTGAGTGTCTGTCCAATCATTTACTGAATGTCTATCCAATCATTTACGGAGTGTATATCCCATTATTTACTGAGTGTCTATCCAATCATTTACTGAGTGTCTATCGAATCATTTGCTGAGTTTCTGTCCAATCGTTTACTGAGTGTCTATCCAATCATTTACTGAGTGTCTATCAAATCATTTACTAAGTGTCTATCCAATCATTTACTGAGTGTCTATCCAATCGTTTACTGAGTGTCTATCAAATCATTTACTAAGTGTCTATCCAATCATTTACTGAGTGTCTATCCAATCGTTTACTGAGTGTCTTTCCAATCGTTTACTGAGTGTCTGTGCAATCATTGACGAAGTGTCTATCCAATCATTTACTGAGTGTCTATCCAATCGTTTACTGAGCTTCTATCCAATCATTTACTGAATGTCTGTCCAATCGTTTACTGAGTGTCTATCCAATTGTTTACTGAGTGTCTATCCAATCGTTTAATGAGTGTCTATCCAATCGTTTACTGATTGTCTATCCAATCGTTTACTGAGTGTCTATCTAATTATTGACTGAATGTCTATCCCATTATTTACTGAGTGTCTATCCAATCATTTACTGAGTGTCTATCCAATCATTTACTGAGCTTCTATCCAATCATTTACTGAATGTCTGTCCAATCGTTTGCTGAGTGTCTATCCAATCATTTACTGAGTGTCTATCCAATCGTTTAATGAGTCTCTATCCAATCGTTTACTGATTGTCTATCCAATCGTTTGCTGAGTTTCTGTCCAATCGTTTACTGAGTGTCTATCCAATCGTTTACTCACTGTCTATCCAATCGTTTACTGAGTGTCTATCGAATCATTTGCTGAGTTTCTGTCCAATCGTTTACTGAGTGTCTATCCAATCATTTACTGAGTGTCTATCAAATCATTTACTAAGTGTCTATCCAATCATTTACTGAGTGTCTATCCAATCGTTTACTGAGTGTCTATCCAATCATTTACTGAATGTCTATCCAATCATTTACGGAGTGTATATCCCATTATTTACTGAGTGTCTATCCAATCATTTACTGAGTGTCTATCCAATCATTTACTGAGTGTCTATCAAATCATTTACTAAGTGTCTATCCAATCATTTACTGAGTGTCTATCCAATCGTTTACTGAGTGTCTATCAAATCATTTACTAAGTGTCTATCCAATCATTTACTGAGTGTCTATCCAATCGTTTACTGAGTGTCTTTCCAATCGTTTACTGAGTGTCTGTGCAATCATTGACGAAGTGTCTATCCAATCATTTACTGAGTGTCTATCCAATCGTTTACTGAGCTTCTATCCAATCATTTACTGAATGTCTGTCCAATCGTTTACTGAGTGTCTATCCAATTGTTTACTGAGTGTCTATCCAATCGTTTAATGAGTGTCTATCCAATCGTTTACTGATTGTCTATCCAATCGTTTACTGAGTGTCTATCTAATTATTGACTGAATGTCTATCCCATTATTTACTGAGTGTCTATCCAATCATTTACTGAGTGTCTATCCAATCATTTACTGAGCTTCTATCCAATCATTTACTGAATGTCTGTCCAATCGTTTGCTGAGTGTCTATCCAATTGTTTACTGAGTGTCTATCCAATCGTTTAATGAGTCTCTATCCAATCGTTTACTGATTGTCTATCCAATCGTTTGCTGAGTTTCTGTCCAATCGTTTACTGAGTGTCTATCCAATCGTTTACTCAGTGTCTATCCAATCGTTTACTGAGTGTCTATCGAATCATTTGCTGAGTTTCTGTCCAATCGTTTACTGAGTGTCTATCCAATCATTTACTGAGTGTCTATCAAATCATTTACTAAGTGTCTATCCAATCATTTACTGAGTGTCTATCCAATCGTTTACTGAGTGTCTATCCAATCGTTTGCTGAGTGTCTATCAAATCATTTACTAAGTGTCTATCCAATCATTTACTGAGTGTCTATCCAATCATTTACTGAGTGTCTATCAAATCATTTACTAAGTGTCTATCCAATCATTTACTGAGTGTCTATCCACTCATTTACTGAGTGTCTATCCAATCGTTTACTGAGTGTCTATCCAATTGTTTATGAGTGTCTATCCAATCGTTTAACAAGTGTCTATCCAATTGCATACTAAATGTCTATCGAATCATTTACTAAGTGTCTATCTAATCATTTACAAAGTGCATATCCAATCGTTTACTGAGTGTCTATCGAGTCGTTTGCTGAGTGTCTATCCAATCATTTACTGAGCCTCTATCCAATCGTTTACTGAGTGTCTATCCAATCATTTACTGAGCGTCTATCCAATCGTTTACTGAGTGTCTATCCAATCATTTACTGAGCCTCTATCCAATTATTTACTGAGCCTCTATCCAATCGTTTACTGAGTGTCTATCCAATCGTTTACGAAGTGTCTATTCAATCGTTTACTGAGTGTCTATGTAATCGTTTACTAAGTGTCTATCCAATCATTTACTGAGTGTCTATCCAATCGTTTACTGAGTGTCTATCCAATCATTTACTGAGCCTCTATCCAATCGTTTACTGAGTGTCCATCCAATCATTTACTGAGCCTCTATCCAATTGTTTACTGAGTGTCTATCCAATCATTTACTGAGCCTCTATCCACTCATTTACTGAGCCTCTATCCAATCGTTTACTGAGTGTCTATCCAATCATTTATGAAGTGTCTATTCAATCGTTTACTGAGTGTCTATCCAATCGTTTACTGAGTGTCTATCCAATCATTTACTGAATGTCTATCCAATCATTTACGGAGTGTATATCCCATTATTTACTGAGTGTCTATCCAATCATTTACTGAGTGTCTATCGAATCATTTGCTGAGTTTCTGTCCAATCGTTTACTGAGTGTCTATCCAATCATTTACTGAGTGTCTATCAAATCATTTACTAAGTGTCTATCCAATCATTTACTGAGTGTCTATCCAATCGTTTACTGAGTGTCTATCAAATCATTTACTAAGTGTCTATCCAATCATTTACTGAGTGTCTATCCAATCGTTTACTGAGTGTCTATCCAATCGTTTACTGAGTGTCTGTGCAATCATTGACGAAGTGTCTATCCAATCATTTACTGAGTGTCTATCCAATCGTTTACTGAGCTTCTATCCAATCATTTACTGAATGTCTGTCAAATCGTTTACTGAGTGTCTATCCAATTGTTTACTGAGTGTCTATCCAATCGTTTAATGAGTGTCTATCCAATCGTTTACTGATTGTCTATCCAATCGTTTACTGAGTGTCTATCTAATTATTGACTGAATGTCTATCCCATTATTTACTGAGTGTCTATCCAATCATTTACTGAGTGTCTATCCAATCATTTACTGAGCTTCTATCCAATCATTTACTGAATGTCTGTCCAATCGTTTACTGAGTGTCTATCCAATTGTTTACTGAGTGTCTATCCAATCGTTTAATGAGTCTCTATCCAATCGTTTACTGATTGTCTATCCAATCGTTTGCTGAGTTTCTGTCCAATCGTTTACTGAGTGTCTATCCAATCGTTTACTCAGTGTCTATCCAATCGTTTACTGAGTGTCTATCGAATCATTTGCTGAGTTTCTGTCCAATCGTTTACTGAGTGTCTATCCAATCATTTACTGAGTGTCTATCAAATCATTTACTAAGTGTCTATCCAATCATTTACTGAGTGTCTATCCAATCGTTTGCTGAGTGTCTATCCAATCGTTTACTGAGTGTCTATCAAATCATTTACTAAGTGTCCATCCAATCATTTACTGAGTGTCTATCCAATCGTTTACTGAGTGTCTATCCAATCGTTTACTGAGTGTCTGTGCAATCATTGACGAAGTGTCTATCCAATCATTTACTGAGTGTCTATCCAATCGTTCACTGAGCTTCTATCCAATCATTTACTGAATGTCTGTCCAATCGTTTACTAAGTGTCTATCCAATCATTTACAAAGTGCATATCCAATTGTTTACTGAGTGTCTATCCAATCATTTACTGAGTGTCTAACCATTTATTTACTGAGTGTCTATCCAATCGTTTAATGATTGTCTATTTAATCGTTTATTGCGTGTCTATCCAATCGTTTACTGAGTGTCTATCTAATCATTTACTGAGTGTCTATCCAATCGTTTACTAAGTGTCTATCCACTCATTTACTGAGTGTCTATCCAATCGTTTACTGAGTGTCTATCCAATTGTTTATGAGTGTCTATCCAATCGTTTAACAAGTGTCTATCCAATTGCATACTAAATGTCTATAGAATCATTTACTAAGTGTCTATCTAATCATTTACAAAGTGCATATCCAATCGTTTACTGAGTGTCTATCGAGTCGTTTGCTGAGTGTCTATCCAATCATTTACTGAGCCTCTATCCAATCGTTTACTGAGTGTCTATCCAATCATTTACTGAGCGTCTATCCAATCGTTTACTGAGTGTCTATCCAATCATTTACTGAGCCTCTATCCAATTATTTACTGAGCCTCTATCCAATCGTTTACTGAGTGTCTATCCAATCGTTTACGAAGTGTCTATTCAATCGTTTGCTGAGTGTCTATGTAATCGTTTACTAAGTGTCTATCCAATCATTTACTGAGTGTCTATCCAATCGTTTACTGAGTGTCTATCCAATCATTTACTGAGCCTCTATCCAATCGTTTACTGAGTGTCCATCCAATCATTTACTGAGCCTCTATCCAATTGTTTACTGAGTGTCTATCCAATCATTTACTGAGCCTCTATCCACTCATTTACTGAGCCTCTATCCAATCGTTTACTGAGTGTGTATCCAATCATTTATGAAGTGTCTATTCAATCGTTTACTGAGTGTCTATCCAATCGTTTACTGAGTGTCTGTCCAATCATTTACTGAATGTCTATCCAATCATTTACGGAGTGTATATCCCATTATTTACTGAGTGTCTATCCAATCATTTACTGAGTGTCTATCGAATCATTTGCTGAGTTTCTGTCCAATCGTTTACTGAGTGTCTATCCAATCATTTACTGAGTGTCTATCAAATCATTTACTAAGTGTCTATCCAATCATTTACTGAGTGTCTATCCAATCGTTTACTGAGTGTCTATCAAATCATTTACTAAGTGTCTATCCAATCATTTACTGAGTGTCTATCCAATCGTTTACTGAGTGTCTTTCCAATCGTTTACTGAGTGTCTGTGCAATCATTGACGAAGTGTCTATCCAATCATTTACTGAGTGTCTATCCAATCGTTTACTGAGCTTCTATCCAATCATTTACTGAATGTCTGTCCAATCGTTTACTGAGTGTCTATCCAATTGTTTACTGAGTGTCTATCCAATCGTTTAATGAGTGTCTATCCAATCGTTTACTGATTGTCTATCCAATCGTTTACTGAGTGTCTATCTAATTATTGACTGAATGTCTATCCCATTATTTACTGAGTGTCTATCCAATCATTTACTGAGTGTCTATCCAATCATTTACTGAGCTTCTATCCAATCATTTACTGAATGTCTGTCCAATCGTTTGCTGAGTGTCTATCCAATCATTTACTGAGTGTCTATCCAATCGTTTAATGAGTCTCTATCCAATCGTTTACTGATTGTCTATCCAATCGTTTGCTGAGTTTCTGTCCAATCGTTTACTGAGTGTCTATCCAATCGTTTACTCACTGTCTATCCAATCGTTTACTGAGTGTCTATCGAATCATTTGCTGAGTTTCTGTCCAATCGTTTACTGAGTGTCTATCCAATCATTTACTGAGTGTCTATCAAATCATTTACTAAGTGTCTATCCAATCATTTACTGAGTGTCTATCCAATCGTTTACTGAGTGTCTATCCAATCATTTACTGAATGTCTATCCAATCATTTACGGAGTGTATATCCCATTATTTACTGAGTGTCTATCCAATCATTTACTGAGTGTCTATCCAATCATTTACTGAGTGTCTATCAAATCATTTACTAAGTGTCTATCCAATCATTTACTGAGTGTCTATCCAATCGTTTACTGAGTGTCTATCAAATCATTTACTAAGTGTCTATCCAATCATTTACTGAGTGTCTATCCAATCGTTTACTGAGTGTCTTTCCAATCGTTTACTGAGTGTCTGTGCAATCATTGACGAAGTGTCTATCCAATCATTTACTGAGTGTCTATCCAATCGTTTACTGAGCTTCTATCCAATCATTTACTGAATGTCTGTCCAATCGTTTACTGAGTGTCTATCCAATTGTTTACTGAGTGTCTATCCAATCGTTTAATGAGTGTCTATCCAATCGTTTACTGATTGTCTATCCAATCGTTTACTGAGTGTCTATCTAATTATTGACTGAATGTCTATCCCATTATTTACTGAGTGTCTATCCAATCATTTACTGAGTGTCTATCCAATCATTTACTGAGCTTCTATCCAATCATTTACTGAATGTCTGTCCAATCGTTTGCTGAGTGTCTATCCAATTGTTTACTGAGTGTCTATCCAATCGTTTAATGAGTCTCTATCCAATCGTTTACTGATTGTCTATCCAATCGTTTGCTGAGTTTCTGTCCAATCGTTTACTGAGTGTCTATCCAATCGTTTACTCAGTGTCTATCCAATCGTTTACTGAGTGTCTATCGAATCATTTGCTGAGTTTCTGTCCAATCGTTTACTGAGTGTCTATCCAATCATTTACTGAGTGTCTATCAAATCATTTACTAAGTGTCTATCCAATCATTTACTGAGTGTCTATCCAATCGTTTACTGAGTGTCTATCCAATCGTTTGCTGAGTGTCTATCAAATCATTTACTAAGTGTCTATCCAATCATTTACTGAGTGTCTATCCAATCATTTACTGAGTGTCTATCAAATCATTTACTAAGTGTCTATCCAATCATTTACTGAGTGTCTATCCACTCATTTACTGAGTGTCTATCCAATCGTTTACTGAGTGTCTATCCAATTGTTTATGAGTGTCTATCCAATCGTTTAACAAGTGTCTATCCAATTGCATACTAAATGTCTATCGAATCATTTACTAAGTGTCTATCTAATCATTTACAAAGTGCATATCCAATCGTTTACTGAGTGTCTATCGAGTCGTTTGCTGAGTGTCTATCCAATCATTTACTGAGCCTCTATCCAATCGTTTACTGAGTGTCTATCCAATCATTTACTGAGCGTCTATCCAATCGTTTACTGAGTGTCTATCCAATCATTTACTGAGCCTCTATCCAATTATTTACTGAGCCTCTATCCAATCGTTTACTGAGTGTCTATCCAATCGTTTACGAAGTGTCTATTCAATCGTTTACTGAGTGTCTATGTAATCGTTTACTAAGTGTCTATCCAATCATTTACTGAGTGTCTATCCAATCGTTTACTGAGTGTCTATCCAATCATTTACTGAGCCTCTATCCAATCGTTTACTGAGTGTCCATCCAATCATTTACTGAGCCTCTATCCAATTGTTTACTGAGTGTCTATCCAATCATTTACTGAGCCTCTATCCACTCATTTACTGAGCCTCTATCCAATCGTTTACTGAGTGTCTATCCAATCATTTATGAAGTGTCTATTCAATCGTTTACTGAGTGTCTATCCAATCGTTTACTGAGTGTCTATCCAATCATTTACTGAATGTCTATCCAATCATTTACGGAGTGTATATCCCATTATTTACTGAGTGTCTATCCAATCATTTACTGAGTGTCTATCGAATCATTTGCTGAGTTTCTGTCCAATCGTTTACTGAGTGTCTATCCAATCATTTACTGAGTGTCTATCAAATCATTTACTAAGTGTCTATCCAATCATTTACTGAGTGTCTATCCAATCGTTTACTGAGTGTCTATCAAATCATTTACTAAGTGTCTATCCAATCATTTACTGAGTGTCTATCCAATCGTTTACTGAGTGTCTATCCAATCGTTTACTGAGTGTCTGTGCAATCATTGACGAAGTGTCTATCCAATCATTTACTGAGTGTCTATCCAATCGTTTACTGAGCTTCTATCCAATCATTTACTGAATGTCTGTCAAATCGTTTACTGAGTGTCTATCCAATTGTTTACTGAGTGTCTATCCAATCGTTTAATGAGTGTCTATCCAATCGTTTACTGATTGTCTATCCAATCGTTTACTGAGTGTCTATCTAATTATTGACTGAATGTCTATCCCATTATTTACTGAGTGTCTATCCAATCATTTACTGAGTGTCTATCCAATCATTTACTGAGCTTCTATCCAATCATTTACTGAATGTCTGTCCAATCGTTTACTGAGTGTCTATCCAATTGTTTACTGAGTGTCTATCCAATCGTTTAATGAGTCTCTATCCAATCGTTTACTGATTGTCTATCCAATCGTTTGCTGAGTTTCTGTCCAATCGTTTACTGAGTGTCTATCCAATCGTTTACTCAGTGTCTATCCAATCGTTTACTGAGTGTCTATCGAATCATTTGCTGAGTTTCTGTCCAATCGTTTACTGAGTGTCTATCCAATCATTTACTGAGTGTCTATCAAATCATTTACTAAGTGTCTATCCAATCATTTACTGAGTGTCTATCCAATCGTTTGCTGAGTGTCTATCCAATCGTTTACTGAGTGTCTATCAAATCATTTACTAAGTGTCCATCCAATCATTTACTGAGTGTCTATCCAATCGTTTACTGAGTGTCTATCCAATCGTTTACTGAGTGTCTGTGCAATCATTGACGAAGTGTCTATCCAATCATTTACTGAGTGTCTATCCAATCGTTCACTGAGCTTCTATCCAATCATTTACTGAATGTCTGTCCAATCGTTTACTAAGTGTCTATCCAATCATTTACAAAGTGCATATCCAATTGTTTACTGAGTGTCTATCCAATCATTTACTGAGTGTCTAACCATTTATTTACTGAGTGTCTATCCAATCGTTTAATGATTGTCTATTTAATCGTTTATTGCGTGTCTATCCAATCGTTTACTGAGTGTCTATCTAATCATTTACTGAGTGTCTATCCAATCGTTTACTAAGTGTCTATCCACTCATTTACTGAGTGTCTATCCAATCGTTTACTGAGTGTCTATCCAATTGTTTATGAGTGTCTATCCAATCGTTTAACAAGTGTCTATCCAATTGCATACTAAATGTCTATAGAATCATTTACTAAGTGTCTATCTAATCATTTACAAAGTGCATATCCAATCGTTTACTGAGTGTCTATCGAGTCGTTTGCTGAGTGTCTATCCAATCATTTACTGAGCCTCTATCCAATCGTTTACTGAGTGTCTATCCAATCATTTACTGAGCGTCTATCCAATCGTTTACTGAGTGTCTATCCAATCATTTACTGAGCCTCTATCCAATTATTTACTGAGCCTCTATCCAATCGTTTACTGAGTGTCTATCCAATCGTTTACGAAGTGTCTATTCAATCGTTTGCTGAGTGTCTATGTAATCGTTTACTAAGTGTCTATCCAATCATTTACTGAGTGTCTATCCAATCGTTTACTGAGTGTCTATCCAATCATTTACTGAGCCTCTATCCAATCGTTTACTGAGTGTCCATCCAATCATTTACTGAGCCTCTATCCAATTGTTTACTGAGTGTCTATCCAATCATTTACTGAGCCTCTATCCACTCATTTACTGAGCCTCTATCCAATCGTTTACTGAGTGTGTATCCAATCATTTATGAAGTGTCTATTCAATCGTTTACTGAGTGTCTATCCAATCGTTTACTGAGTGTCTGTCCAATCATTTACTGAATGTCTATCCAATCATTTACGGAGTGTATATCCCATTATTTACTGAGTGTCTATCCAATCATTTACTGAGTGTCTATCGAATCATTTGCTGAGTTTCTGTCCAATCGTTTACTGAGTGTCTATCCAATCATTTACTGAGTGTCTATCAAATCATTTACTAAGTGTCTATCCAATCATTTACTGAGTGTCTATCCAATCGTTTACTGAGTGTCTATCAAATCATTTACTAAGTGTCTATCCAATCATTTACTGAGTGTCTATCCAATCGTTTACTGAGTGTCTTTCCAATCGTTTACTGAGTGTCTGTGCAATCATTGACGAAGTATCTATCCAATCATTTACTGAGTGTCTATCCAATCGTTTACTGAGCTTCTATCCAATCATTTACTGAATGTCTGTCCAATCGTTTACTGAGTGTCTATCCAATTGTTTACTGAGTGTCTATCCAATCGTTTAATGAGTGTCTATCCAATCGTTTACTGATTGTCTATCCAATCGTTTACTGAGTGTCTATCTAATTATTGACTGAATGTCTATCCCATTATTTACTGAGTGTCTATCCAATCATTTACTGAGTGTCTATCCAATCATTTACTGAGCTTCTATCCAATCATTTACTGAATGTCTGTCCAATCGTTTGCTGAGTGTCTATCCAATCATTTACTGAGTGTCTATCCAATCGTTTAATGAGTCTCTATCCAATCGTTTACTGATTGTCTATCCAATCGTTTGCTGAGTTTCTGTCCAATCGTTTACTGAGTGTCTATCCAATCGTTTACTCACTGTCTATCCAATCGTTTACTGAGTGTCTATCGAATCATTTGCTGAGTTTCTGTCCAATCGTTTACTGAGTGTCTATCCAATCATTTACTGAGTGTCTATCAAATCATTTACTAAGTGTCTATCCAATCATTTACTGAGTGTCTATCCAATCGTTTACTGAGTGTCTATCCAATCATTTACTGAATGTCTATCCAATCATTTACGGAGTGTATATCCCATTATTTACTGAGTGTCTATCCAATCATTTACTGAGTGTCTATCCAATCATTTACTGAGTGTCTATCAAATCATTTACTAAGTGTCTATCCAATCATTTACTGAGTGTCTATCCAATCGTTTACTGAGTGTCTATCAAATCATTTACTAAGTGTCTATCCAATCATTTACTGAGTGTCTATCCAATCGTTTACTGAGTGTCTTTCCAATCGTTTACTGAGTGTCTGTGCAATCATTGACGAAGTGTCTATCCAATCATTTACTGAGTGTCTATCCAATCGTTTACTGAGCTTCTATCCAATCATTTACTGAATGTCTGTCCAATCGTTTACTGAGTGTCTATCCAATTGTTTACTGAGTGTCTATCCAATCGTTTAATGAGTGTCTATCCAATCGTTTACTGATTGTCTATCCAATCGTTTACTGAGTGTCTATCTAATTATTGACTGAATGTCTATCCCATTATTTACTGAGTGTCTATCCAATCATTTACTGAGTGTCTATCCAATCATTTACTGAGCTTCTATCCAATCATTTACTGAATGTCTGTCCAATCGTTTGCTGAGTGTCTATCCAATTGTTTACTGAGTGTCTATCCAATCGTTTAATGAGTCTCTATCCAATCGTTTACTGATTGTCTATCCAATCGTTTGCTGAGTTTCTGTCCAATCGTTTACTGAGTGTCTATCCAATCGTTTACTCAGTGTCTATCCAATCGTTTACTGAGTGTCTATCGAATCATTTGCTGAGTTTCTGTCCAATCGTTTACTGAGTGTCTATCCAATCATTTACTGAGTGTCTATCAAATCATTTACTGAGTGTCTATCCAATCATTTACTGAGTGTCTATCCAATCGTTTACTGAGTGTCTATCCAATCGTTTGCTGAGTGTCTATCAAATCATTTACTAAGTGTCTATCCAATCATTTACTGAGTGTCTATCCAATCGTTTACTGAGTGTCTATCCAATCGTTTACTGAGTGTCTGTGCAATCATTGACGAAGTGTCTATCCAATCATTTACTGAGTGTCTATCCAATCGTTTACTGAGCTTCTATCCAATCATTTACTGAATGTCTGTCCAATCGTTTACTGATTGTCTATCCAATCGTTTACTGAGTGTCTATCTAATTATTTACTGAATGTCTATCCAATCATTTACTAAGTGTCTGTCCCATCATTTACTGAATGTCTATCTAATCATTTACTGAGTGTCTATCCCATTATTTACTGAGTGTCTATCCAATCATTTACTGAGTGTCTATCGAATCATTTGCTGAGTTTCTGTCCAATCGTTTACTGAGTGTTTATCGAATCGTTTGCTGAGTTTCTGTCCAATCGTTTACTGAGTGTCTATCCAATCGTTTACTCAGTGTCTATCCAATCGTTTACTGAGTGTCTATCCAATCATTTACTGAGTGTCTAACAATTTATTTACTGAGTGTCTATCCAATCGTTTAATGATTGTCTATCCAATCGTTTATTGTGTGTCTATCCAATCATTTACTGAGTATCTATTCAATTGTTTACGGAATGTCTATCCAATCATTTACTGAGTGCCTATCCAATTGTTTACTGAATGTCTGTCCAATCATTTACTGAGTGTCTATCCAATCGTTTACTGAGTATCTATTCAATTGTTTACTGAGTGCCTATTCAATTGTTTACTGAGTGTTGCCTATCCAATCAGTTACTGAGTGTCGTCTATCCAATCATTTACTGAGCGTATATGCATTTGTTTACTAAGTGTTGTCTCTGCAATTGTTTACTGAGTGTCTATCCTTCTTCTTCTCTTCTTCTGCAGTCCCCCGGTGTCAAGGATGACTTGCTTCCACACTAAGATGAGTTCTAAGGTGACTGATGAGAACAATGCAAGATCTGCAATCTCTGGTGCAGGTATGGTGGATGGTGGTTGGAGGGATAGGTGAATGGGGCGTTTGATTTGATGTACATTTCTTCTGCTTTTTGTACTTGGTTTCTGTTTGCTCCTGGCGAACAGACTCGAAGTGTTCTGTGCCTTATCGGATGCTCCTCCTCCACTTTGAGCGGTTTTTGGCCAGGGATTCCAAACAGTCGGTGGGGATGTTGCATTTTTTCAAGGAGGCTTTGAGGGCGTCCTTGGAGCGTTTTCTCTGAGTGTCTATCCAATCGTTTACTGAATGGCTATCTAAATGTTTACTGAGTGTTGTCCATCCAATCCCTAAGTGAGTGTCTATCCAATCATTTACTGAGTGTCTATCCAATCGTTTACTGAGTGTCTATGCAATCATTTACTGAGTGTCTGTGCAATCATTGACGAAGTGTCTGTCCCATCATTTACTGAGTGTATATCCAATCGTTTACTGAGTGTCTATCCAATCGTTTAATGAGTGTCTATCCAATCATTTACTGAGTGTCTAACCAATTATTTACTGAGTGTCTAACCAATCGTTTACTCAGTGTCTATCCACTCATTTACTGAGTGTCTATCCAATCGTTTGCTGAGTGTCTATCCAATTGTTTATGAGTGTCTATCCAATCGTTTAACGAGTGTCTATCCAATTGTATACTAAATGTCTATCCAATCATTTCCTGAATGTCTATCCAATCGTTTACTAAGTGTCTATTCAATCATTTACTGAGTGTCTATCCAATCATTTACTGAGTGTCTGTGCAATCGTTTACTGAGTGTCTATCTAATCATTTACTGAGTGTCTATCCAAACGTTTACTAAGTGTCTATCCACTCATTAACTGAGCCTCTATCCAATCGTTTACTGAGTGTCTATCCAATCATTTACTGAGCGTCTATCGAATCGTTTACTGAGAGTCTATCCAATCGTTTACTAAGTGTCTATTCAATCATTTACTGAGTGTCTATTCAATCGTTTACTGAGTGTCTATCCAATCGTTTACTGAGTGTTCATCCAATCATTTACTGAGCATCTATCCAATCGTTTACTGAGTGTCTATCCAATCGTTTACTGAGCTTCTATCCAATCATTTACTGAATGTCTGTCCAATCGTTTACTCAGTGTCTATCCAATCGTTTACTGAGTGTCTATCCAATCATTTACTAAGTGTCTATCCAATCATTTACAAAGTGCATATCCAATTGTTTACTGAGTGTCTATCCAATCGTTTACTAAATGTCTATTCAATCATTTACTGAGTGTCTATCCAATCGTTTACTGAGTGTCTATCCAATCGTTTACTGAGTGTCTATCCAATCATTTGCTGAGTTTCTGTCCAATCGTTTACTGAGTGTCTATCCAATCGTTTACTCAGTGTCTATCCAATCATTTACTGAGTGTCTATCCAATCATTTACTGAGTGTCTATCGAATCATTTGCTGAGTTTCTGTCCAATCGTTTACTAAGTGTCTATCCAATCATTTACAAAGTGCATATCCAATTGTTTACTGAGTGTCTACCCAATCGTTTACTCAGTGTCTATCCAATCGTTTACTGAGTGTCTATCCAATCATTTACTGAGTGTCTATCGAATCATTTGCTGAGTTTCTGTCCAATCGTTTACTAAGTGTCTATCCAATCATTTACAAAGTGCATATCCAATTGTTTACTGAGTGTCTATCCAATCGTTTACTGAGTGTTTATCGAATCATTTGCTGAGTTTCTGTCCAATCGTTTACTGAGTGTCTATCGAATCATTTACTGAGTGTCTAACCATTTATTTACTGAGTGTCTATCCAATCGTTTAATGATTGTCTATCCAATCGTTTATTGCGTGTCTATCCAATCGTTTACTGAGTGTCTATCTAATCATTTACTGAATGTCTATCCAATCGTTTAATAAGTGTCTATCTAATTATTTACAAAGTGCATATCCAATCGTTTACTGAGTGTCTATCGAGTCGTTTGCTGAGTGTCTATCCAATCATTTACTGAGCCTCTATCCAATCGTTTACTGAGTGTCTATCCAATCATTTACTGAGCGTCTATCCAATCGTTTACTGAGTGTCTATCCAATCATTTACTGAGCCTCTATCCAATCATTTACTGAGCCTCTATCCAATCATTTACTGAGTGTCTATCCAATCGTTTACGAAGTGTCTATTCAATCGTTTACTGAGTGTCTATGAAATCGTTTACTAAGTGTCTATCCAATCATTTACTGAGTGTCTATCCAATCGTTTACTGAGTGTCTATCCAATCATTTACTGAGCCTCTATCCAATCGTTTACTGAGTGTCCATCCAATCATTTACTGAGCCTCTATCCAATCGTTTACTGAGTGTCTATCCAATCATTTACTGAGTGTCTATCCAATCGTTTACTGAGTGTCTATCCAATCATTTACTGAGCCTCTATCCACTCATTTACTGAGCCTCTATCCAATCATTTACTGAGTGTCTATCCAATCGTTTATGAAGTGTCTATTCAATCGTTTACTGAGTGTCTATCCAATCGTTTACTGAGTGTCTATCCAATCGTTTATGAAGTGTCTATTCAATCGTTTACTGAGTGTCTATCCAATCATTTACTGAGTGTCTATCCAATCGTTTACTGAGTGTCTATCCAATCGTTTACTGAGTGTCTATCAAATCATTTACTCAGTGTCTATCCAATCATTTACTGAGTGTCTATCCAATCGTTTACTGAGTGTCTATCCAATCGTTTACTGAGTGTCTATCAAATCATTTACTCAGTGTCTATCCAATCATTTACTGAGTGTCTATCCAATCGTTTACTGAGTGTCTATCCAATCGTTTACTGAGTGTCTATCCAATCATTTACTGAGCGTCTATCCAATCGTTTACTGAGTGTCTATCCAATCATTTACTGAGCCTCTATCCAATTATTTACTGAGCCTCTATCCAATCGTTTACCGAGTGATTATCCAATCGTTTACGAAGTGTCTATTCAATCGTTTACTGAGTGTCTATGTAATCATTTACTAAGTGTCTATCCAATCATTTACTGAGTGTCTATCCAATCGTTTACTGAGTGTCTATCCAATCATTTACTGAGCCTCAATCCAATCGTTTACTGAGTGTCCATCCAATCATTTACTGAGCCTCTATCCAATCGTTTACTGAGTGTCTATCCAATCATTTACTGAGCCTCTATCCACTCATTTACTGAGCCTCTATCCAATCGTTTACTGAGTGTCTATCCAATCGTTTATGAAGTGTCTATTCAATCGTTTACTGAGTGTCTATCCAATCGTTTACTGAGTGTCTATCCAATCGTTTATGAAGTGTCTATTCAATCGTTTACTGAGTGTCTATCCAATCATTTACTGAGTGTCTATCCAATCGTTTACTGAGTGTCTATCCAATCATTTACTGAATGTCTATCCAATCATTTACGGAGTGTATATCCCATTATTTACTGAGTGTCTATCCAATCATTTACTGGGTGTCTATCGAATCATTTGCTGAGTTTCTGTCCAATCGTTTACTGAGTGTCTATCCAATCATTTACTAAGTGTCTATCAAATCATTTACTAAGTGTCTATCCAATCATTTACTGAGTGTCTATCCAATCGTTTACTGAGTGTCTATCCAATCGTTTACTGAGTGTCTGTGCAATCATTGACGAAGTGTCTATCCAATCATTTACTGAGTGTCTATCCAATCGTTTACTGAGCTTCTATCCAATCATTTACTGAATGTCTGTCCAATCGTTTACTGAGTGTCTATCCAATTGTTTACTGAGTGTCTATCCAATCGTTTAATGAGTGTCTATCCAATCGTTTACTGATTGTCTATCCAATCGTTTACTGAGTGTCTATCTAATTATTTACTGAATGTCTATCCCATTATTTACCGAGTGTCTATCCAATCATTTACTGAGTGTCTATCCAATCGTTTACTGAGTGTCTATCCAATCATTTACTGAGCCTCTATCCAATCGTTTACTGAGTGTCCAGCCAATCATTTACTGAGCCTCTATCCAATCGTTTACTGAGTGTCTATCCAATCATTTACTGAGTGTCTATCCAATCGTTTACTGAGTGTCTATCCAATCATTTACTGAGCCTCTATCCACTCATTTACTGAGCCTCTATCCAATCATTTACTGAGTGTCTATCCAATCGTTTATGAAGTGTCTATTCAATCGTTTACTGAGTGTCTATCCAATCGTTTACTGAGTGTCTATCCAATCGTTTATGAAGTGTCTATTCAATCATTTACTCAGTGTCTATCCAATCATTTACTGAGTGTCTATCCAATCGTTTACTGAGTGTCTATCCAATCGTTTACTGAGTGTCTATCAAATCATTTACTCAGTGTCGATCCAATCATTTACTGAGTGTCTATCCAATCGTTTACTGAGTGTCTATCCAATCGTTTACTGAGTGTCTATCCAATCATTTACTGAGCGTCTATCCAATCGTTTACTGAGTGTCTATCCAATCATTTACTGAGCCTCTATCCAATTATTTACTGAGCCTCTATCCAATCGTTTACCGAGTGTCTATCCAATCGTTTACGAAGTGTCTATTCAATCGTTTACTGAGTGTCTATGTAATCATTTACTAAGTGTCTATCCAATCATTTACTGAGTGTCTATCCAATCGTTTACTGAGTGTCTATCCAATCATTTACTGAGCCTCAATCCAATCGTTTACTGAGTGTCCATCCAATCATTTACTGAGCCTCTATCCAATCGTTTACTGAGTGTCTATCCAATCATTTACTGAGCCTCTATCCACTCATTTACTGAGCCTCTATCCAATCGTTTACTGAGTGTCTATCCAATCGTTTATGAAGTGTCTATTCAATCGTTTACTGAGTGTCTATCCAATCGTTTACTGAGTGTCTATCCAATCGTTTATGAAGTGTCTATTCAATCGTTTACTGAGTGTCTATCCAATCATTTACTGAGTGTCTATCCAATCGTTTACTGAGTGTCTATCCAATCATTTACTGAATGTCTATCCAATCATTTACGGAGTGTATATCCCATTATTTACTGAGTGTCTATCCAATCATTTACTGAGTGTCTATCGAATCATTTGCTGAGTTTCTGTCCAATCGTTTACTGAGTGTCTATCCAATCATTTACTAAGTGTCTATCAAATCATTTACTAAGTGTCTATCCAATCATTTACTGAGTGTCTATCCAATCGTTTACTGAGTGTCTATCCAATCGTTTACTGAGTGTCTGTGCAATCATTGACGAAGTGTCTATCCAATCATTTACTGAGTGTCTATCCAATCGTTTACTGAGCTTCTATCCAATCATTTACTGAATGTCTGTCCAATCGTTTACTGAGTGTCTATCCAATTGTTTACTGAGTGTCTATCCAATCGTTTAATGAGTGTCTATCCAATCGTTTACTGATTGTCTATCCAATCGTTTACTGAGTGTCTATCTAATTATTTACTGAATGTCTATCCCATTATTTACCGAGTGTCTATCCAATCATTTACTGAGTGGCTATCCAATCGTTTACTGAGCTTCTATCCAATCATTTACTGAATGTCTGTCCAATCGTTTACTGAGTGTCGATCCAATTGTTTACTGAGTGTCTATCCAATCGTTTAATGAGTGTCTATCCAATCGTTTACTGATTGTCTATCCAATCGTTTACTGAGTGTCTATCTAATTATTTACTGAATGTCTATCCAATCATTTACTAAGTGTCTGTCCCATCATTTACTGAATGTCTATCTAATCATTTACTGAGTGTCTATCCCATTATTTACTGAGTGTCTATCCAGTCATTTACTGAGTGTCTATCAAATCATTTGCTGAGTTTCTGTCCAATCGTTTACTAAGTGTCTATCCAATCATTTACAAAGTGCATATCCAATTGTTTACTGAGTGTCTATCCAATCGTTTACTGAGTGTTTATCGAATCGTTTGCTGAGTTTCTGTCCAATCGTTTACTGAGTGTCTATCCAATCGTTTACTCAGTGTCTATCCAATCGTTTACTGAGTGTCTATCTAATCATTTACTGAATGTCTATCCAATCGTTTACTAAGTGTCTATCAACTCATTTACTGAGTGTCTATCCAATCGTTTACTGAGTGTCTATCCAATTGTTTATGAGTGTCTATCCAATCGTTTAACAAGTGTCTATCCAATTGCATACTAAATGTCTATCGAATCATTTACGAAGTGTCTATCTAATCATTTACAAAGTGCATATCCAATCATTTACTGAGTGTCTATCGAGTCATTTGCTGAGTGTCTATCTAATCATTTACTGAGCCTCTATCCAATCGTTTACTGAGTGTCTATCCAATCATTTACTGAGCGTCTATCCAATCGTTTACTGAGTGTCTATCCAATCATTTACTGAGCCTCTATCCAATCATTTACTGAGCCTCTATCCAATCGTTTACTGAGTGTCTATCGAATCGTTTACGAAGTGTCTATTCAATCGTTTACTGAGTGTCTATGAAATCGTTTACTAAGTGTCTATCCAATCATTTACTGAGTGTCTATCCAATCGTTTATTGAGTGTCTATCCAATCATTTACTGAGCCTCTATCCAATCGTTTACTGAGTGTCCATCCAATCATTTACTGAGCCTCTATCCAATCGTTTACTGAGTGTCTATCCAATCATTTACTGAGTGTCTATCCAATCGTTTACTGAGTATCTATTCAATTGTTTACTGAGTGCCTATTCAATTGTTTACTGAGTGTTGCCTATCCAATCAGTTACTGAGTGTCGTCTATCCAATCATTTACTGAGCGTATATGCATTTGTTTACTAAGTGTTGTCTCTGCAATTGTTTACTGAGTGTCTATCCTTCTTCTTCTCTTCTTCTGCAGTCACCCGGTGTCAAGGATGACTTGCTTCCACACTAAGATGAGTTCTAAGGTGACTGATGAGAACAATGCAAGATCTGCAATCTCTGGCGCAGGTATGGTGGATGGTGGTTGGAGGGATAGGTGAATGGGGCGTTTGATTTGATGTACATTTCTTCTGCTTTTTGTACTTGGTTTCTGTTTGCTCCTGGCGAACAGACTCGAAGTGTTCTGTGCCTTATCGGATGCTCCTCCTCCACTTTGAGCGGTTTTTGGCCAGGGATTCCAAACAGTCGGTGGGGATGTTGCATTTTTTCAAGGAGGCTTTGAGGGCGTCCTTGCAGCGTTTTCTCTGAGTGTCTATCCAATCGTTTACTGAATGGCTATCTAAATGTTTACTGAGTGTTGTCCATCCAATCCCTAAGTGAGTGTCTATCCAATCATTTACTGAGTGTCTATCCAATCGTTTACTGAGTGTCTATCCAATCATTTACTGAGTGTCTGTGCAATCATTGACGAAGTGTCTGTCCCATCATTTACTGAGTGTATATCCAATCGTTTACTGAGTGTCTATCCAATCGTTTAATGAGTGTCTATCCAATCATTTACTGAGTGTCTAACCAATTATTTACTGAGTGTCTAACCAATCGTTTACTAAGTGTCTATCCACTCATTTACTGAGTGTCTATCCAATCGTTTACTGAGTGTCTATCCACTCATTTACTGAGTGTCTATCCAATCGTTTGCTGAGTGTCTATCCAATTGTTTATGAGTGTCTATCCAATCGTTTAACGAGTGTCTATCCAATTGTATACTAAATGTCTATCCAATCATTTCCTGAATGTCTATCCAATCGTTTATTAAGTGTCTATTCAATCATTTACTGAGTGTCTATCCAATCATTTACTGAGTGTCTGTGCAATCGTTTACTGAGTGTCTATCTAATCATTTACTGAATGTCTATCCAAACGTTTACTAAGTGTTCATCCACTCATTCACTGAGCCTCTATCCAATCGTTTACTGAGTGTCTATCCAATCATTTACTGAGCGTCTATCGAATCGTTTACTGAGAGTCTATCCAATCGTTTACTAAGTGTCTATTCAATCATTTACTGAGTGTCTATCCAATCGTTTACTGAGTGTCTATCCAATCGTTTACTGAGTGTCCATCCAATCATTTACTGAGCATCTATCCAATCGTTTACTGAGTGTCTATCCAATCGTTTACTGAGCTTCTATCCAATCATTTACTGAATGTCTGTCCAATCGTTTACTCAGTGTCTATCCAATCGTTTACTGAGTGTCTATCCAATCATTTACTGAGTGTCTATCGAATCATTTGCTGAGTTTCTGTCCAATCGTTTACTAAGTGTCTATCCAATCATTTACAAAGTGCATATCCAATTGTTTACTGAGTGTCTATCCAATCGTTTACTAAATGTCTATTCAATCATTTACTGAGTGTCTATCCAATCGTTTACTGAGTGTCTATCCAATCGTTTACTGAGTGTCCATCCAATCATTTACTGAGCCTCTATCCAATCGTTTACTGAGTGTCTATCCAATCGTTTACTGATTGTCTATGCAATCATTTGCTGAGTTTCTGTCCAATCGTTTACTCAGTGTCTATCCAATCGTTTACTCAGTGTCTATCCAATCGTTTACTGAGTGTCTATCCAATCATTTACTGAGTGTCTATCGAATCATTTGCTGAGTTTCTGTCCAATCGTTTACTAAGTGCCTATCCAATCATTTACAAAGTGCATATCCAATTGTTTACTGACTGTCTATCCAATCGTTTACTGAGTATTTATCGAATCGTTTGCTGAGTTTCTGTCCAATCGTTTACTGAGTGTCTATCCAATCGTTTACTCAGTGTCTATCCAATCGTTTACTGAGTGTCTATCCAATCATTTGCTGAGTTTCTGTCCAATCGTTTACTAAGTGTCTATCCAATCATTTACAAAGTGCATATCCAATTGTTTACTGAGTGTCTATCCAATCGTTTACTGAGTGTTTATCGAATCGTTTGCTGAGTTTCTGTCCAATCGTTTACTGAGTGTCTATCCAATCGTTTACTCAGTGTCTATCCAATCGTTTACTGAGTGTCTATCCAATCATTTACTGAGTGTCTAACCATTTATTTACTGAGTGTCTATCCAATCGTTTAATGATTGTCTATCCAATCGTTTATTGCGTGTCTATCCAATCGTTTACTGAGTGTCTATCTAATCATTTACCGAATGTCTATCCACTCATTTACTGAGTGTCTATCCAATCGTTTACTGAGTGTCTATCCAATTGCATACTAAATGTCTATCGAATCATTTACTAAGTGTCTATCTAATCATTTACAAAATGCATATCCAATCGTTTACTGAGTGTCTATCGAGTCGTTTGCAGAGTGTCTATCCAATCATTTACTGAGCCTCTATCCAATCGTTTACTGAGTGTCTATCCAATCATTTACTGAGCGTCTATCCAATCGTTTACTGAGTGTCTATCCAATCATTTACTGAGCCTCTATCCAATCTTTTACTGAGCCTCTATCCAATCGTTTCCTGAGTGTCTATCCAATCGTTTACGAAGTGTCTATTCAATCGTTTACTGAGTGTCTATGAAATCATTTACTGAGTGTCTAACCAATTATTTACTGAGTGTCTAACCAATCGTTTACTAAGTGTCTATCCACTCATTTACTGAGTGTCTATCCAATCGTTTACTGAGTGTCTATCCACTCATTTACTGAGTGTCTATCCAATCGTTTGCTGAGTGTCTATCCAATTGTTTATGAGTGTCTATCCAATCGTTTAACGAGTGTCTATCCAATTGTATACTAAATGTCTATCCAATCATTTCCTAAATGTCTATCCAATCGTTTACTAAGTGTCTATTCAATCATTTACTGAGTGTCTATCCAATCATTTACTGAGTGTCTGTGCAATCGTTTACTGAGTGTCTATCTAATCATTTACTGAGTGTCTATCCAAACATTTACTAAGTGTCTATCCACTCATTCACTGAGCCTCTATCCAATCGTTTACTGAGTGTCTATCCAATCATTTACTGAGCGTCTATCGAATCATTTGCTGAGTTTCTGTCCAATCGTTTACTAAGTGTCTATCCAATCATTTACAAAGTGCATATCCAATTGTTTACTGAGTGTCTATCCAATCGTTTACTAAATGTCTATTCAATCATTTGCTGAGTTTCTGTCCAATCGTTTACTCAGTGTCTATCCAATCGTTTACTCAGTGTCTATCCAATCGTTTACTGAGTGTCTATCCAATCATTTACTGAGTGTCTATCGAATCATTTGCTGAGTTTCTGTCCAATCGTTTACTAAGTGTCTATCCAATCATTTACAAAGTGCATATCCAATTGTTTACTGAGTGTCTATCCAATCGTTTA
Organism: Pristiophorus japonicus; assembly: GCF_044704955.1. Lineage (NCBI taxonomy): Eukaryota > Metazoa > Chordata > Chondrichthyes > Pristiophoridae > Pristiophorus > Pristiophorus japonicus. The sequence continues at coordinate 185,353,901 of NC_091980.1, read as the reverse complement.
CTGAGTATGTATCGAATCCTTTGCTGAGTTTCTGTCCAATCGTTTACTGAGTGTCTATCCAATCGTTTACTCAGTGTCTATCCAATCGTTTACTGAGTGTCTATCCAATCATTTGCTGAGTTTCTGTCCAATCGTTTACTAAGTGTCTATCCAATCATTTACAAAGTGCATATCCAATTGTTTACTGAGTGTTTATCGAATCGTTTGCTGAGTTTCTGTCCAATCGTTTAATGATTGTCTATCCAATCGTTTATTGCGTGTCTATCCAATCGTTTACTGAGTGTCTATCTAATCATTTACTGAATGTCTATCCAATCGTTTACTAAGTGTCTGTCCACTCATTTGCTGAGTGTCTATCCAATCGTTTACTGAGTGTCTATCCAATTGCATACTAAATGTCTATCGAATCATTTACTAAGTGTCTATCTAATCATTTACAAAATGCATATCCAATCGTTTACTGAGTGTCTATCGAGTCGTTTGCAGAGTGTCTATCCAATCATTTACTGAGCCTCTATCCAATCGTTTACTGAGTGTCTATCCAATCATTTACTGAGCGTCTATCCAATCGTTTACTGAGTGTCTATCCAATCATTTACTGAGCCTCCATCCAATCATTTACTGAGCCTCTATCCAATCGTTTCCTGAGTGTCTATCCAATTGTTTACGAAGTGTCTATTCAATCGTTTACTGAGTGTCTATGAAATCATTTACTGAGTGTCTAACCAATTATTTACTGAGTGTCTAACCAATCGTTTACTAAGTGTCTATCCACTCATTTACTGAGTGTCTATCCAATCGTTTACTGAGTGTCTATCCACTCATTTACTGAGTGTCTATCCAATCGTTTGCTGAGTGTCTATCCAATTGTTTATGAGTGTCTATCCAATCGTTTAACGAGTGTCTATCCAATTGTATACTAAATGTCTATCCAATCATTTCCTAAATGTCTATCCAATCGTTTACTAAGTGTCTATTCAATCATTTACTGAGTGTCTATCCAATCATTTCCTGAGTGTCTGTGCAATCGTTTACTGAGTGTCTATCTAATCATTTACTGAGTGTCTATCCAAACGTTTACTAAGTGTCTATCCACTCATTCACTGAGCCTCTATCCAATCGTTTACTGAGTGTCTATCCAATCATTTACTGAGCGTCTATCGAATCGTTTACTGAGAGTCTATCCAATCGTTTACTAAGTGTCTATTCAATCATTTACTGAGTGTCTATCCAATCGTTTACTGAGTGTCTATCCAATCGTTTACTGAGTGTCCATCCAATCATTTACTGAGCATCTATCCAATCGTTTACTGAGTGTCTATCCAATCGTTTACTGAGCTTCTATCCAATCATTTACTGAATGTCTGTCCAATCGTTTACTCAGTGTCTATCCAATCATTTACTGAGTGTCTATCCAATCATTTACTGAGTGTCTATCGAATCATTTGCTGAGTTTCTGTCCAATCGTTTACTAAGTGTCTATCCAATCATTTACAAAGTGCATATCCAATTGTTTACTGAGTGTCTATCCAATCGTTTACTAAATGTCTATTCAATCATTTACTGAGTGTCTATCCAATCGTTAACTGAGTGTCTATCCAATCGTTTACTGAGTGTCCATCCAATCATTTACTGAGCCTCTATCCAATCGTTTACTGAGTGTCTATCCAATCGTTTACTGAGTGTCTATCCAATCATTTGCTGAGTTTCTGTCCAATCGTTTACTGAGTGTCTATCCAATCGTTTACTCAGTGTCTATCCAATCGTTTACTGAGTGTCTATCCAATCATTTACTGAGTGTCTAACCAATTATTTACTGAGTGTCTAACCAATCGTTTACAAAGTGTCTATCCACTCATTTACTGAGTGTCTATCCAATCGTTTACTGAGTGTCTATCCACTCATTTACTGAGTGTCTATCCAATCGTTTGCTGAGTGTCTATCCAATTGTTTATGAGTGTCTATCCAATCGTTTAACGAGTGTCTATCCAATTGTATACTAAATGTCTATCCAATCATTTCCTGAATGTCTATCCAATCGTTTACTAAGTGTCTATTCAATCATTTACTGAGTGTCTATCCAATCATTTACTGAGTGTCTGTGCAATCGTTTACTGAGTGTCTATCTAATCATTTACTGAATGTCTATCCAAACGTTTACTAAGTGTCTATCCACTCATTAACTGAGCCTCTATCCAATCGTTTACTGAGTGTCTATCCAATCATTTACTGAGCGTCTATCGAATCGTTTACTGAGAGTCTATCCAATCGTTTACTAAGTGTCTATTCAATCATTTACTGAGTGTCTATCCAATCGTTTACTGAGTGTCTATCCAATCGTTTACTGAGTGTCCATCCAATCATTTACTGAGCATCTATCCAATCGTTTACTGAGTGTCTATCCAATCGTTTACTGAGCTTCTATCCAATCATTTACTGAATGTCTGTCCAATCGTTTACTCAGTGTCTATCCAATCGTTTACTGAGTGTCTATCCAATCATTTACTGAGTGTCTATCGAATCATTTGCTGAGTTTCTGTCCAATCGTTTACTAAGTGTCTATCCAATCATTTACAAAGTGCATATCCAATTGTTTACTGAGTGTCTATCCAATCGGTTACTAAATGTCTATTCAATCATTTACTGAGTGTCGATCCAATCGTTTACTGAGTGTCTATCCAATCGTTTACTGAGTGTCCATCCAATCATTTACTGAGCATCTATCCAATCGTTTACTGAGTGTCTATCCAATCGTTTACTGAGTGTCTATCCAATCATTTGCTGAGTTTCTGTCCAATCGTTTACTCAGTGTCTATCCAATCGTTTACTGAGTGTCTATCCAATCATTTACTGAGTGTCTATCGAATCATTTGCTGAGTTTCTGTCCAATCGTTTACTAAGTGTCTATCCAATCATTTACAAAGTGCATATCCAATTGTTTACTGAGTGTCTATCCAATCGTTTACTGAGTATTTATCGAATCGTTTGCTGAGTTTCTGTCCAATCGTTTACTGAGTGTCTATCCAATCGTTTACTGAGTGTCTATCCAATCATTTGCTGAGTTTCTGTCCAATCGTTTACTAAGTGTCTATCCAATCATTTACAAAGTGCATATCCAATTGTTTACTGAGTGTCTATCCAATCGTTTACTGAGTGTTTATCGAATCGTTTGCTGAGTTTCTGTCCAATCGTTTACTGAGTGTCTATCCAATCATTTACTGAGCCTCTATCCAATCATTTACTGAGCCTCTATCCAATCGTTTACTGAGTGTCTATCCAATCATTTACTGAGCGTCTATCGAATCGTTTACTGAGAGTCTATCCAATCGTTTACTAAGTGTCTATTCAATCATTTACTGAGTGTCTATCCAATCGTTTACTGAGTGTCTATCCAATCGTTTGCTGAGTGTCCATCCAATCATTTACTGAGCATCGATCCAATCGTTTACTGAGTGTCTATCCAATCGTTTACTGAGCTTCTATCCAATCATTTACTGAATGTCTGTCCAATCGTTTACTCAGTGTCTATCCAATCGTTTACTGAGTGTCTATCGAATCGTTTACTGAGTGTCTATGAAATCGTTTACTAAGTGTCTATCCAATCATTTACTGAGTGTCTATCCAATCGTTTACTGAGTGTCTATCCAAACATTTACTGAGCCTCTATCCAATCGTTTACTGAGTGTCCATCCAATCATTTACTGAGCCTCTATCCAATCGTTTACTGAGTGTCTATCCAATCATTTACTGAGTGTCTATCCAATCGTTTACTGAGTATCTATTCAATTGTTTACTGAGTGCCTATTCAATTGTTTACTGAGTGTTGCCTATCCAATCAGTTACTGAGTGTCGTCTATCCAATCATTTACTGAGCGTATATGCATTTGTTTACTAAGTGTTGTCTCTGCAATTGTTTACTGAGTGTCTATCCTTCTTCTTCTCTTCTTCTGCAGTCACCCGGTGTCAAGGATGACTTGCTTCCACACTAAGATGAGTTCTAAGGTGACTGATGAGAACAATGCAAGATCTGCAATCTCTGGCGCAGGTATGGTGGATGGTGGTTGGAGGGATAGGTGAATGGGGCGTTTGATTTGATGTACATTTCTTCTGCTTTTTGTACTTGGTTTCTGTTTGCTCCTGGCGAACAGACTCGAAGTGTTCTGTGCCTTATCGGATGCTCCTCCTCCACTTTGAGCGGTTTTTGGCCAGGGATTCCAAACAGTCGGTGGGGATGTTGCATTTTTTCAAGGAGGCTTTGAGGGCGTCCTTGCAGCGTTTTCTCTGAGTGTCTATCCAATCGTTTACTGAATGGCTATCTAAATGTTTACTGAGTGTTGTCCATCCAATCCCTAAGTGAGTGTCTATCCAATCATTTACTGAGTGTCTATCCAATCGTTTACTGAGTGTCTATCCAATCATTTACTGAGTGTCTGTGCAATCATTGACGAAGTGTCTGTCCCATCATTTACTGAGTGTATATCCAATCGTTTACTGAGTGTCTATCCAATCGTTTAATGAGTGTCTATCCAATCATTTACTGAGTGTCTAACCAATTATTTACTGAGTGTCTAACCAATCGTTTACTAAGTGTCTATCCACTCATTTACTGAGTGTCTATCCATCGTTTACTGAGTGTCTATCCACTCATTTACTGAGTGTCTATCCAATCGTTTGCTGAGTGTCTATCCAATTGTTTATGAGTGTCTATCCAATCGTTTAACGAGTGTCTATCCAATTGTATACTAAATGTCTATCCAATCATTTCCTGAATGTCTCTCCAATCGTTTACGAAGTGTCTATTCAATCATTTACTGAGTGTCTATCCAATCATTTACTGAGTGTCTGTGCAATCGTTTACTGAGTGTCTATCTAATCATTTACTGAATGTCTATCCAAACGTTTACTAAGTGTCTATCCACTCATTCACTGAGCCTCTATCCAATCGTTTACTGAGTGTCTATCCAATCATTTACTGAGCGTCTATCGAATCGTTTACTGAGAGTCTATCCAATCGTTTACTAAGTGTCTATTCAATCATTTACTGAGTGTCTATCCAATCGTTTACTGAGTGTCTATCCAATCGTTTACTAAGTGTCCATCCAATCATTTACTGAGCATCTATCCAATCGTTTACTGAGTGTCTATCCAATCGTTTACTGAGCTTCTATCCAATCATTTACTGAATGTCTGTCCAATCGTTTACTCAGTGTCTATCCAATCATTTACTGAGTGTCTATCCAATCATTTACTGAGTGTCTATCGAATCATTTGCTGAGTTTCTGTCCAATCGTTTACTAAGTGTCTATCCAATCATTTACAATGTGCATATCCAATTGTTTACTGAATGTCTATCCAATCGTTTACTAAATGTCTATTCAATCATTTACTGAGTGTCTATCCAATCGTTTACTGAGTGTCTATCCAATCGTTTACTGAGTGTCCATCCAATCATTTACTGAGCCTATATCCAATCGTTTACTGAGTGTCTATCCAATCGTTTACTGAGTGTCTATCCAATCATTTGCTGAGTTTCTGTCCAATCGTTTACTGAGTGTCTATCCAATCGTTTACTCAGTGTCTATCCAATCGTTTACTGAGTGTCTATCCAATCATTTACTGAGTGTCTATCGAATCATTTGCTGAGTTTCTGTCCAATCGTTTACTAAGTGTCTATCCAATCATTTACAAAGTGCATATCCAATTGTTTACTGAGTGTCTATCCAATCGTTTACTGAGTATTTATCGAATCGTTTGCTGAGTTTCTGTCCAATCGTTTACTGAGTGTCTATCCAATCGTTTACTCAGTGTCTATCCAATCGTTTACTGAGTGTCTATCCAATCATTTGCTGAGTTTCTGTCCAATCGTTTACTAAGTGTCTATCCAATCATTTACAAAGTGCATATCCAATCGTTTACTGAGTGTCTATCCAATTGTTTACTGAGTGATTATCGAATCGTTTGCTGAGTTTCTGTCCAATCGTTTACTGAGTGTCTATCCAATCGTTTACTCAGTGTCTATCCAATCGTTTACTGAGTGTCTATCCAATCATTTACTGAGTGTCTAACCATTTATTTACTGAGTGTCTATCCAATCGTTTAATGATTGTCTATCCAATCGTTTATTGCGTGTCTATCCAATCGTTTACTGAGTGTCTATCTAATCATTTACTGAATGTCTATCCAATCGTTTACTAAGTGTCTATCCACTCATTTACTGAGTGTCTATCCAATCGTTTACTGAGTGTCTATCCAATTGCATACTAAATGTCTATCGAATCATTTACTAAGTGTCTATCTAATCATTTACAAAATGCATATCCAATCGTTTACTGAGTGTCTATCGAGTCGTTTGCTGAGTGTCTATCCAATCATTTACTGAGCCTCTATCCAATCGTTTACTGAGTGTCTATCCAATCATTTACTGAGCGTCTATCCAATCGTTTACTGAGTGTCTATCCAATCATTTACTGAGCCTCTATCCAATCGTTTCCTGAGTGTCTATCCAATCGTTTACGAAGTGTCTATTCAATCGTTTAATGAGTGTCTATCCAATCATTTACTGAGTGTCTAACCAATTATTTACTGAGTGTCTAACCAATCGTTTACTAAGTGTCTATCCACTCATTTACTGAGTGTCTATCCAATCGTTTACTGAGTGTCTATCCACTCATTTACTGAGTGTCTATCCAATCGTTTGCTGAGTGTCTATCCAATTGTTTATGAGTGTCTATCCAATCGTTTAACGAGTGTCTATCCAAATGTATACTAAATGTCTATCCAATCATTTCCTGAATGTCTATCCAATCGTTTACTAAGTGTCTATTCAATCATTTACTGAGTGTCTATCCAATCATTTACTGAGTGTCTGTGCAATCGTTTACTGAGTGTCTATCTAATCATTTACTGAGTGTCTATCCAAACGTTTACTAAGTGTCTATCCACTCATTCACTGAGCCTCTATCCAATCGTTTACTGAGTGTCTATCCAATCATTTACTGAGCGTCTCTCGAATCGTTTACTGAGAGTCTATCCAATCGTTTACTAAGTGTCTATTCAATCATTTACTGAGTGTCTATCCAATCGTTTACTGAGTGTCTATCCAATCGTTTACTGAGTGTCCATCCAATCATTTACTGAGCATCTATCCAATCGTTTACTGAGTGTCTATCCAATCGTTTACTGAGCTTCTATCCAATCATTTACTGAATGTCTGTCCAATCGTTTACTCAGTGTCTATCCAATCATTTACTGAGTGTCTATCCAATCATTTACTGAGTGTCTATCGAATCATTTGCTGAGTTTCTGTCCAATCGTTTACTAAGTGTCTATCCAATCATTTACAAAGTGCATATCCAATTGTTTACTGAGTGTCTATCCAATCGTTTACTAAATGTCTATTCAATCATTTACTGAGCCTCTATCCAATCGTTTACTGAGTGTCTATCCAATCATTTACTGAGTGTCTATCCAATCATTTGCTGAGTTTCTGTCCAATCGTTTACTGAGTGTCTATCCAATCGTTTACTCAGTGTCTATCCAATCGTTTACTGAGTGTCTATCCAATCATTTACTGAGTGTCTAACCAATTATTTACTGAGTGTCTAACCAATCGTTTACTAAGTGTCTATCCACTCATTTACTGAGTGTCTATCCAATCGTTTACTGAGTGTCTATCCACTCATTTACTGAGTGCCTATCCAATCGTTTGCTGAGTGTCTATCCAATTGTTTATGAGTGTCTATCCAATCGTTTAACGAGTGTCTATCCAATTGTATACTAAATGTCTATCCAATCATTTCCTGAATGTCTATCCAATCGTTTACTAAGTGTCTATTCAATCATTTACTGAGTGTCTATCCAATCATTTACTGAGTGTCTGTGCAATCGTTTACTGAGTGTCTATCTAATCATTTACTGAATGTCTATCCAAACGTTTACTAAGTGTCTATCCACTCATTCACTGAGCCTCTATCCAATCGTTTACTGAGTGTCTATCCAATCATTTACTGAGCGTCTATCGAATCGTTTACTGAGAGTCTATCCAATCGTTTACTAAGTGTCTATTCAATCATTTACTGAGTGTCTATCCAATCGTTTACTGAGTGTCTATCCAATCGTTTACTGAGTGTCCATCCAAATAATTTACTGAGCATCTATCCAATCGTTTACTGAGTGTCTATCCAATCGTTTACTGAGCTTCTATCCAATCATTTACTGAATGTCTGTCCAATCGTTTACTCAGTGTCTATCCAATCGTTTACTGAGTGTCTATCCAATCATTTACTGAGTGTCTATCGAATCATTTGCTGAGTTTCTGTCCAATCGTTTACTAAGTGTCTATCCAATCATTTACAAAGTGCATATCCAATTGTTTACTGAGTGTCTATCCAATCGTTTACTAAATGTCTATTCAATCATTTACTGAGTGTCTATCCAATCGTTTATTGAGTGTCTATCCAATCGTTTACTGAGTGTCCATCCAATCATTTACTGAGCCTCTATCCAATCGTTTACTGAGTGTCTATCCAATCGTTTACTGAGTGTCTATCCAATCATTTGCTGAGTTTCTGTCCAATCGTTTACTCAGTGTCTATCCAATCGTTTACTGAGTGTCTATCCAATCATTTACTGAGTGTCTATCGAATCATTTGCTGAGTTTCTGTCCAATCGTTTACTCAGTGTCTATCCAATCATTTACAAAGTGCATATCCAATTGTTTACTGAGTGTCTATCCAATCGTTTACTGAGTATTTATCGAATCGTTTGCTGAGTTTCTGTCCAATCGTTTACTGAGTGTCTATCCAATCGTTTACTCAGTGTCTATCCAATCGTTTACTGAGTGTCTATCCAATCATTTGCTGAGTTTCTGTCCAATCGTTTACTAAGTGTCTATCCAATCATTTACAAATTGCATATCCAATTGTTTACTGAGTGTCTATCCAATCGTTTACTGAGTGTTTATCGAATCGTTTGCTGAGTTTCTGTCCAATCATTTACTGAGTGTCTATCCAATCGTTTACTCAGTGTCTATCGAATCGTTTACTGAGTGTCTATCCAATCATTTACTGAGTGTCTAACCATTTATTTACTGAGTGTCTATCCAATCGTTTAATGATTGTCTATCCAATCGTTTATTGCGTGTCTATCCAATCGTTTACTGAGTGTCTATCTAATCATTTACTGAATGTCTATCCAATCGTTTACTAAGTGTCTATCCACTCATTTACTGAGTGTCTATCCAATCGTTTACTGAGTGTCTATCCAATTGCATACTAAATGTCTATCGAATCATTTACTAAGTGTCTATCTAATCATTTACAAAATGCATATCCAATCGTTTACTGAGTGTCTATCGAGTCGTTTGCTGAGTGTCTATCCAATCATTTACTGAGCCTCTATCCAATCGTTTACTGAGTGTCTATCCAATCATTTACTGAGCGTCTATCCAATCGTTTACTGAGTGTCTATCCAATCATTTACTGAGCCTCTATCCAATCATTTACTGAGCCTCTATCCAATCGTTTCCTGAGTGTCTATCCAATCGTTTACGAAGTGTCTATTCAATCGTTTACTGAGTGTCTATGAAATCATTTACTGAGTGTCTAACCAATTATTTACTGAGTGTCTAACCAATCGTTTACTAAGTGTCTATCCACTCATTTACTGAGTGTCTATCCAATCGTTACTGAGTGTCTATCCACTCATTTGCTGAGTGTCTATCCAATCGTTTGCTGAGTGTCTATCCAATTGTTTATGAGTGTCTATCCAATCGTTTAACGAGTGTCTATCCAATTGTATACTAAATGTCTATCCAATCATTTCCTGAATGTCTATCCAATCATTTACTGAGCGTCTATCGAATCGTTTACTGAGAGTCTATCCAATCATTTACTAAGTGTCTATTCAATCATTTACTGAGTGTCTATCCAATCGTTTACTGAGTGTCTATCCAATCGTTTACTGAGTGTCCATCCAATCATTTACTGAGCATCGATCCAATCGTTTACTGAGTGTCTATCCAATCGTTTACTGAGCTTCTATCCAATCATTTACTGAATGTCTGTCCAATCGTTTACTCAGTGTCTATCCAATCGTTTACTGAGTGTCTATTGAATCGTTTACTGAGTGTCTATGAAATCGTTTACTAAGTGTCTATCCAATCATTTACTGAGTGTCTATCCAATCGTTTACTGAGTGTCTATCCAATCATTTACTGAGCCTCTATCCAATCGTTTACTGAGTGTCCATCCAATCATTTACTGAGCCTCTATCCAATCGTTTACTGAATGTCTATCCAATCATTTACTGAGTGTCTATCCAATCGTTTTCTGAGTATCTATTCAATTGTTTACTGAGTGCCTATTCAATTGTTTACTGAGTGTTGCCTATCCAATCAGTTACTGAGTGTCGTCTATCCAATCATTTACTGAGCGTATATGCATTTGTTTACTAAGTGTTGTCTCTGCAATTGTTTACTGAGTGTCTATCCTTCTTCTTCTCTTCTTCTGCAGTCACCCGGTGTCAAGGATGACTTGCTTCCACACTAAGATGAGTTCTAAGGTGACTGATGAGAACAATGCAAGATCTGCAATCTCTGGCGCAGGTATGGTGGATGGTGGTTGGAGGGATAGGTGAATGGGGCGTTTGATTTGATGTACATTTCTTCTGCTTTTTGTACTTGGTTTCTGTTTGCTCCTGGCGAACAGACTCGAAGTGTTCTGTGCCTTATCGGATGCTCCTCCTCCACTTTGAGCGGTTTTTGGCCAGGGATTCCAAACAGTCGGTGGGGTTGTTGCATTTTTTCAAGGAGGCTTTGAGGGCGTCCTTGCAGCGTTTTCTCTGAGTGTCTATCCAATCGTTTACTGAATGGCTATCTAAATGTTTACTGAGTGTTGTCCATCCAATCCCTAAGTGAGTGTCTATCCAATCATTTACTGAGTGTCTATCCAATCGTTTACTGAGTGTCTGTGCAATCATTGACGAAGTGTCTGTCCCATCATTTACTGAGTGTATATCCAATCGTTTACTGAGTGTCTATCCAATCGTTTACTGAGTGTCTAACCAATTATTTACTGAGTGTCTAACCAATCGTTTACTAAGTGTCTATCCACTCATTTACTGAGTGTCTATCCATCGTTTACTGAGTGTCTATCCACTCATTTACTGAGTGTCTATCCAATCGTTTGCTGAGTGTCTATCCAATTGTTTATGAGTATCTATCCAATCATTTACTGAGTGTCTATTGAATCATTTGCTGAGTTTCTGTCCAATCGTTTACTAAGTGTCTATCCTATCATTTACAAAGTGCATATCCAATTGTTTACTGAGTGTCTATCCAATCGTTCACTAAATGTCTATTCAATCATTTACTGAGTGTCTATCGAATCGTTTACTGAGAGTCTATCCAATCGTTTACTAAGTGTCGATTCAATCATTTACTGAGTGTCTATCCAATCGTTTACTGAGTGTCTATCCAATCGTTTACTGAGCTTCTATCCAATCATTTACTGAATGTCTGTCCAATCGTTTACTCAGTGTCTATCCAATCATTTACTGAGTGTCTATCCAATCATTTACTGAGTGTCTATCGAATCATTTGCTGAGTTTCTGTCCAATCGTTTACTAAGTGTCTATCCAATCATTTACAATGTGCATATCCAATTGTTTACTGAGTGTCTATCCAATCGTTTACTAAATGTCTATTCAATCATTTACTGAGTGTCTATCCAATCGTTTACTGAGTGTCTATCCAATCGTTTACTGAGTGTCCATCCAATCATTTACTGAGCCTCTATCCAATCGTTTACTGAGTGTCTATCCAATCGTTTACTGAGTGTCTATCCAATCATTTGCTGAGTTTCTGTCCAATCGTTTACTGAGTGTCTATCCAATCGTTTACTCAGTGTCTATCCAATCGTTTACTGAGTGTCTATCCAATCATTTACTGAGTGTCTATCGAATCATTTGCTGAGTTTCTGTCCAATCGTTTACTAAGTGTCTATCCAATCATTTACAAAGTGCATATCCAATTGTTTACTGAGTGTCTATCCAATCGTTTACTGAGTATTTATCGAATCGTTTGCTGAGTTTCTGTCCAATCGTTTACTGAGTGTCTATCCAATCGTTTACTCAGTGTCTATCCAATCGTTTACTGAGTGTCTATCCAATCATTTGCTGAGTTTCTGTCCAATCGTTTACTAAGTGTCTATCCAATCATTTACAAAGTGCATATCCAATCGTTTACTGAGTGTCTATCCAATTGTTTACTGAGTGTTTATCGAATCGTTTGCTGAGTTTCTGTCCAATCGTTTACTGAGTGTCTATCCAATCGTTTACTCAGTGTCTATCCAATCGTTTACTGAGTGTCTATCCAATCATTTACTGAGTGTCTAACCATTTATTTACTGAGTGTCTATCCAATCGTTTAATGATTGTCTATCCAATCGTTTATTGCGTGTCTATCCAATCGTTTACTGAGTGTCTATCTAATCATTTACTGAATGTCTATCCAATCGTTTACTAAGTGTCTATCCACTCATTTACTGAGTGTCTATCCAATCGTTTACTGAGTGTCTATCCAATTGCATACTAAATGTCTATCGAATCATTTACTAAGTGTCTATCTAATCATTTACAAAATGCATATCCAATCGTTTACTGAGTGTCTATCGAGTCGTTTGCTGAGTGTCTATCCAATCATTTACTGAGCCTCTATCCAATCGTTTACTGAGTGTCTATCCAATCATTTACTGAGCGTCTATCCAATCGTTTACTGAGTGTCTATCCAATCATTTACTGAGCCTCTATCCAATCATTTACTGAGCCTCTATCCAATCGTTTCCTGAGTGTCTATCCAATCGTTTACGAAGTGTCTATTCAATCGTTTAATGAGTGTCTATCCAATCATTTACTGAGTGTCTAACCAATTATTTACTGAGTGTCTAACCAATCGTTTACTAAGTGTCTATCCACTCATTTACTGAGTGTCTATCCAATCGTTTACTGAGTGTCTATCCACTCATTTACTGAGTGTCTATCCAATCGTTTGCTGAGTGTCTATCCAATCATTTACTGAGCCTCTATCCAATCGTTTCCTGAGTGTCTATCCAATCGTTTACGAAGTGTCTATTCAATCGTTTACTGAGTGTCTATGAAATCGTTTACTAAGTGTCTATCCAATCATTTACTGAGTGTCTATCCAATCGTTTACTGAGTGTCTATCCAATCATTTACTGAGCCTCTATCCAATCGTTTACTGAGTGTTCATCCTATCATTTACTGAGCCTCTGTCCAATCGTTTACTGAGTGTCTATCCAATCATTTACTGAGTGTCTATCCAATCGTTTACTGAGTATCTATTCAATTGTTTACTGAGTGCCTATTCAATTGTTTACTGAGTGTTGCCTATCCAATCAGTTACTGAGTGTCGTCTATCCAATCATTTACTGAGCGTATATGCATTTGTTTACTAAGTGTTGTCTCTGCAATTGTTTACTGAGTGTCTATCCTTCTTCTTCTCTTCTTCTGCAGTCACCCGGTGTCAAGGATGACTTGCTTCCACACTAAGATGAGTTCTAAGGTGACTGATGAGAACAATGCAAGATCTGCAATCTCTGGCGCAGGTATGGTGGATGGTGGTTGGAGGGATAGGTGAATGGGGCGTTTGATTTGATGTACATTTCTTCTGCTTTTTGTACTTGGTTTCTGTTTGCTCCTGGCGAACAGACTCGAAGTGTTCTGTGCCTTATCGGATGCTCCTCCTCCACTTTGAGCGGTTTTTGGCCAGGGATTCCAAACAGTCGGTGGGGATGTTGCATTTTTTCAAGGAGGCTTTGAGGGCGTCCTTGCAGCGTTTTCTCTGAGTGTCTATCCAATCGTTTACTGAATGGCTATCTAAATGTTTACTGAGTGTTGTCCATCCAATCCCTAAGTGAGTGTCAATCCAATCATTTACTGAGTGTCTATCCAATCGTTTACTGAGTGTCTATCCAATCATTTACTGAGTGTCTGTGCAATCATTGACGAAGTGTCTGTCCCATCATTTACTGAGTGTATATCCAATCGTTTACTGAGTGTCTATCCAATCGTTTAATGAGTGTCTATCCAATCATTTACTGAGTGTCTAACCAATTATTTACTGAGTGTCTAACCAATCGTTTACTAAGTGTCTATCCACTCATTTACTGAGTGTCTATCCATCGTTTACTGAGTGTCTATCCACTCATTTACTGAGTGTCTATCCAATCATTTGCTGAGTGTCTATCCAATTGTTTATGAGTGTCTATCCAATCGTTTAACGAGTGTCTATCCAATTGTATACTAAATGTCTATCCAATCATTTCCTGAATGTCTCTCCAATCGTTTACTAAGTGTCTATTCAATCATTTACTGAGTGTCTATCCAATCATTTACTGAGTGTCTGTGCAATCATTTACTGAGTGTCTATCTAATCATTTACTGAATGTCTATCCAAACGTTTACTAAGTGTCTATCCACTCATTCACTGAGCCTCTATCCAATCGTTTACTGAGTGTCTATCCAATCATTTACTGAGCGTCTATCGAATCGTTTACTGAGAGTCTATCCAATCGTTTACTAAGTGTCTATTCAATCATTTACTGAGTGTCTATCCAATCGTTTACTGAGTGTCTATCCAATCGTTTACTGAGTGTCCATCCAATCATTTACTGAGCATCTATCCAATCGTTTACTGAGTGTCTATCCAATCGTTTACTGAGCTTCTATCCAATCATTTACTGAATGTCTGTCCAATCGTTTACTCAGTGTCTATCCAATCGTTTACTGAGTGTCTATCCAATCATTTACTGAGTGTCTATCGAATCATTTGCTGAGTTTCTGTCCAATCGTTTACTAAGTGTCTATCCAATCATTTACAATGTGCATATCCAATTGTTTACTGAGTGTCTATCCAATCGTTTACTAAATGTCTATTCAATCATTTACTGAGTGTCTATCCAATCGTTTACTGAGTGTCTATCCAATCGTTTACTGAGTGTCCATCCAATCATTTACTGAGCCTCTATCCAATCGTTTACTGAGTGTCTATCCAATCGTTTACTGAGTGTCTATCCAATCATTTGCTGAGTTTCTGTCCAATCGTTTACTGAGTGTCTATCCAATCGTTTACTCAGTGTCTATCCAATCGTTTACTGAGTGTCTATCCAATCATTTACTGAGTGTCTATCGAATCATTTGCTGAGTTTCTGTCCAATCGTTTACTAAGTGTCTATCCAATCATTTACAAAGTGCATATCCAATTGTTTACTGAGTGTCTATCCAATCGTTTACTGAGTATTTATCGAATCGTTTGCTGAGTTTCTGTCCAATCGTTTACTGAGTGTCTATCCAATCGTTTACTCAGTGTCTATCCAATCGTTTACTGAGTGTCTATCCAATCATTTGCTGAGTTTCTGTCCAATCGTTTACTAAGTGTCTATCCAATCATTTACAAAGTGCATATCCAATCGTTTACTGAGTGTCTATCCAATTGTTTACTGAGTGTTTATTGAATCGTTTGCTGAGTTTCTGTCCAATCGTTTACTGAGTGTCTATCCAATCGTTTACTCAGTGTCTATCCAATCGTTTACTGAGTGTCTATCCAATCATTTACTGAGTGTCTAACCATTTATTTACTGAGTGTCTATCCAATCGTTTAATGATTGTCTATCCAATCGTTTATTGCGTGTCTATCCAATCGTTTACTGAGTGTCTATCTAATCATTTACTGAATGTCTATCCAATCGTTTACTAAGTGTCTATCCACTCATTTACTGAGTGTCTATCCAATCGTTTACTGAGTGTCTATCCAATTGCATACTAAATGTCTATCGAATCATTTACTAAGTGTCTATCTAATCATTTACAAAATGCATATCCAATCGTTTACTGAGTGTCTATCGAGTCGTTTGCTGAGTGTCTATCCAATCATTTACTGAGCCTCTATCCAATCGTTTACTGAGTGTCTATCCAATCATTTACTGAGCGTCTATCCAATCGTTTACTGAGTGTCTATCCAATCATTTACTGAGCCTCTATCCAATCATTTACTGAGCCTCTGTCCAATCGTTTCCTGAGTGTCTATCCAATCGTTTACGAAGTGTCTATTCAATCGTTTAATGAGTGTCTATTCAATCATTTACTGAGTGTCTAACCAATTATTTACTGAGTGTCTAACCAATCGTTTACTAAGTGTCTATCCACTCATTTACTGAGTGTCTATCCAATCGTTTACTGAGTGTCTATCCACTCATTTACTGAGTGTCTATCCAATCGTTTGCTGAGTGTCTATCCAATCATTTACTGAGCCTCTATCCAATCGTTTCCTGAGTGTCTATCCAATCGTTTACGAAATGTCTATTCAATCGTTTACTGAGTGTCTATGAAATCGTTTACTAAGTGTCTATCCAATCATTTACTGAGTGTCTATCCAATTGTTTACTGAGTGTCTATCCAATCATTTACTGAGCCTCTATCCAATCGTTTACTGAGTGTCCATCCAATCATTTACTGAGCCTCTATCCAATCGTTTACTGAGTGTCTATCCAATCATTTACTGAGTGTCTATCCAATCGTTTACTGAGTATCTATTCAATTGTTTACTGAGTGCCTATTCAATTGTTTACTGAGTGTTGCCTATCCAATCAGTTACTGAGTGTCGTCTATCCAATCATTTACTGAGCGTATATGCATTTGTTTACTAAGTGTTGTCTCTGCAATTGTTTACTGAGTGTCTATCCTTCTTCTTCTCTTCTTCTGCAGTCACCCGGTGTCAAGGATGACTTGCTTCCACACTAAGATGAGTTCTAAGGTGACTGATGAGAACAATGCAAGATCTGCAATCTCTGGCGCAGGTATGGTGGATGGTGGTTGGAGGGATAGGTGAATGGGGCGTTTGATTTGATGTCCATTTCTTCTGCTTTTTGTACTTGGTTTCTGTTTGCTCCTGGCGAACAGACTCGAAGTGTTCTGTGCCTTATCGGATGCTCCTCCTCCACTTTGAGCGGTTTTTGGCCAGGGATTCCAAACAGTCGGTGGGGATGTTGCATTTTTTCAAGGAGGCTTTGAGGGCGTCCTTGCAGCGTTTTCTCTGAGTGTCTATCCAATCGTTTACTGAATGGCTATCTAAATGTTTACTGAGTGTTGTCCATCCAATCCCTAAGTGAGTGTCTATCCAATCATTTACTGAGTGTCTATCCAATCGTTTACTGAGTGTCTATCCAATCATTTACTGAGTGTCTGTGCAATCATTGACGAAGTGTCTGTCCCATCATTTACTGAGTGTATATCCAATCGTTTACTGAGTGTCTATCCAATCGTTTAATGAGTGTCTATCCAATCATTTACTGAGTGTCTAACCAATTATTTACTGAGTGTCTAACCAATCGTTTACTAAGTGTCTATCCACTCATTTACTGAGTGTCTATCCATCGTTTACTGAGTGTCTATCCACTCATTTACTGAGTGTCTATCCAATCATTTGCTGAGCGTCTATCCAATTGTTTATGAGTGTCTATCCAATCGTTTAACGAGTGTCTATCCAATTGTATACTAAATGTCTATCCAATCATTTCCTGAATGTCTCTCCAATCGTTAACTCAGTGTCTATTCAATCATTTACTGAGTGTCTATCCAATCATTTACTGAGTGTCTGTGCAATCGTTTACTGAGTGTCTATCTAATCATTTACTGAATGTCTATCCAAACGTTTACTAAGTGTCTATCCACTCATTCACTGAGCCTCTATCCAATCGTTTACTGAGTGTCTATCCAATCATTTACTGAGCGTCTATCGAATCGTTTACTGAGAGTCTATCCAATCGTTTACTAAGTGTCTATTCAATCATTTACTGAGTGTCTATCCAATCGTTTACTGAGTGTCTATCCAATCGTTTACTGAGTGTCCATCCAATCATTTACTGAGCATCTATCCAATCGTTTACTGAGTGTCTATCCAATCGTTTACTGAGCTTCTATCCAATCATTTGCTGAATGTCTGTCCAATCGTTTACTCAGTGTCTATCCAATCGTTTACTGAGTGTCTATCCAATCATTTACTGAGTGTCTATCGAATCATTTGCTGAGTTTCTGTCCAATCGTTTACTAAGTGTCTATCCAATCATTTACAATGTGCATATCCAATTGTTTACTGAGTGTCTATCCAATCGTTTACTAAGTGTCTATTCAATCATTTACTGAGTGTCTATCCAATCGTTTACTGAGTGTCTATCCAATCGTTTACTGAGTGTCCATCCAATCATTTACTGAGCCTCTATCCAATCGTTTACTGAGTGTCTATCCAATCGTTTACTGAGTGTCTATCCAATCATTTGCTGAGTTTCTGTCCAATCGTTTACTGAGTATCTATCCAATCGTTTACTCAGTGTCTATCCAATCGTTTACTGAGTGTCTATCCAATCATTTACTGAGTGTCTATCGAATCATTTGCTGAGTTTCTGTCCAATCGTTTACTAAGTGTCTATCCAATCATTTACAATGTGCATATCCAATTGTTTACTGAGTGTCTATCCAATCGTTTACTAAATGTCTATTCAATCATTTACTGAGTGTCTATCCAATCGTTTACTGAGTGTCTATCCAATCGTTTACTGAGTGTCTATCCAATCATTTGCTGAGTTTCTGTCCAATCGTTTACTGAGTGTCTATCCAATCGTTTACTCAGTGTCTATCCAATCGTTTACTGAGTGTCTATCCAATCATTTACTGAGTGTCTATCGAATCATTTGCTGAGTTTCTGTCCAATCGTTTACTAAGTGTCTATCCAATCATTTACAAAGTGCATATCCAATTGTTTACTGAGTGTCTATCCAATCGTTTACTGAGTATTTATCGAATCGTTTGCTGAGTTTCTGTCCAATCGTTTACTGAGTGTCTATCCAATCGTTTACTCAGTGTCTATCCAATCGTTTACTGAGTGTCTATCCAATCATTTGCTGAGTTTCTGTCCAATCGTTTACTAAGTGTCTATCCAATCATTTACAAAGTGCATATCCAATCGTTTACTGAGTGTCTATCCAATTGTTTACTGAGTGTTTATCGAATCGTTTGCTGAGTTTCTGTCCAATCGTTTACTGAGTGTCTATCCAATCGTTTACTCAGTGTCTATCCAATCGTTTACTGAGTGTCTATCCAATCATTTACTGAGTGTCTAACCATTTATTTACTGAGTGTCTGTCCAATCGTTTACTGAGTGTCTATCCAATCGTTTACTCAGTGTCTATCCAATCGTTTACTAAGTGTCTATCCACTCATTTACTGAGTGTCTATCCAATCGTTTACTGAGTGTCTATCCAATTGCACACTAAATGTCTATCGAATCATTTACTAAGTGTCTATCTAATCATTTACAAAATGCATATCCAATCGTTTACTGAGTGTCTATCGAGTCTTTTGCTGAGTGTCTATCCAATCATTTACTGAGCCTCTATCCAATCGTTTACTGAGTGTCTATCCAATCATTTACTGAGCGTCTATCCAATCGTTTACTGAGTGTCTATCCAATCATTTACTGAGCCTCTATCCAATCATTTACTGAGCCTCTATCCAATCGTTTCCTGAGTGTCTATCCAATCGTTTACGAAGTGTCTATTCAATCGTTTAATGAGTGTCTATTCAATCATTTACTGAGTGTCTAACCAATTATTTACTGAGTGTCTAACCAATCGTTTACTAAGTGTCTATCCACTCATTTACTGAGTGTCTATCCAATCGTTTACTGAGTGTCTATCCACTCATTTACTGAGTGTCTATCCAATCGTTTGCTGAGTGTCTATCCAATCATTTACTGAGCCTCTATCCAATCGTTTCCTGAGTGTCTATCCAATCGTTTACGAAGTGTCTATTCAATCGTTTACTGAGTGTCTATGAAATCGTTTACTAAGTGTCTATCCAATCATTTACTGAGTGTCTATCCAATCGTTTACTGAGTGTCTATCCAATCATTTACTGAGCCTCTATCCAATCGTTTACTGAGTGTCCATCCAATCATTTACTGAGCCTCTATCCAATCGTTTACTGAGTGTCTATCCAATCATTTACTGAGTGTCTATCCAATCGTTTACTGAGTATCTATTCAATTGTTTACTGAGTGCCTATTCAATTGTTTACTGAGTGTTGCCTATCCAATCAGTTACTGAGTGTCGTCTATCCAATCATTTACTGAGCGTATATGCATTTGTTTACTAAGTGTTGTCTCTGCAATTGTTTACTGAGTGTCTATCCTTCTTCTTCTCTTCTTCTGCAGTCACCCGGTGTCAAGGATGACTTGCTTCCACACTAAGATGAGTTCTAAGGTGACTGATGAGAACAATGCAAGATCTGCAATCTCTGGCGCAGGTATGGTGGATGGTGGTTGGAGGGATAGGTGAATGGGGCGTTTGATTTGATGTCCATTTCTTCTGCTTTTTGTACTTGGTTTCTGTTTGCTCCTGGCGAACAGACTCGAAGTGTTCTGTGCCTTATCGGATGCTCCTCCTCCACTTTGAGCGGTTTTTGGCCAGGGATTCCAAACAGTCGGTGGGGTTGTTGCATTTTTTCAAGGAGGCTTTGAGGGCGTCCTTGCAGCGTTTTCTCTGAGTGTCTATCCAATCGTTTACTGAATGGCTATCTAAATGTTTACTGAGTGTTGTCCATCCAATCCCTAAGTGAGTGTCTATCCAATCATTTACTGAGTGTCTATCCAATCGTTTACTGAGTGTCTATCCAATCATTTACTGAGTGTCTGTGCAATCATTGACGAAGTGTCTGTCCCATCATTTACTGAGTGTATATCCAATCGTTTACTGAGTGTCTATCCAATCGTTTAATGAGTGTCTATCCAATCATTTACTGAGTGTCTAACCAATTATTTACTGAGTGTCTAACCAATCGTTTACTAAGTGTCTATCCACTCATTTACTGAGTGTCTATCCATCGTTTACTGAGTGTCTATCCACTCATTTACTGAGTGTCTATCCAATCATTTGCTGAGTGTCTATCCAATTGTTTATGAGTGTCTATCCAATCGTTTAACGAGTGTCTATCCAATTGTATACTAAATGTCTATCCAATCATTTCCTGAATGTCTCTCCAATCGTTTACTAAGTGTCTATTCAATCATTTACTGAGTGTCTATCCAATCATTTACTGAGTGTCTGTGCAATCGTTTACTGAGTGTCTATCTAATCATTTACTGAATGTCTATCCAAACGTTTACTAAGTGTCTATCCACTCATTCACTGAGCCTCTATCCAATCGTTTACTGAGTGTCTATCCAATCATTTACTGAGCGTCTATCGAATCGTTTACTGAGAGTCTATCCAATCGTTTACTAAGTGTCTATTCAATCATTTACTGAGTGTCTATCCAATCGTTTACTGAGTGTCTATCCAATCGTTTACTGAGTGTCCATCCAATCATTTACTGAGCATCTATCCAATCGTTTACTGAGTGTCTATCCAATCGTTTACTGAGCTTCTATCCAATCATTTACTGAATGTCTGTCCAATCGTTTACTCAGTGTCTATCCAATCGTTTACTGAGTGTCTATCCAATCATATACTGAGTGTCTATCGAATCATTTGCTGAGTTTCTGTCCAATCGTTTATTAAGTGTCTATCCAATCATTTACAATGTGCATATCCAATTGTTTACTGAGTGTCTATCCAATCGTTTACTAAATGTCTATTCAATCATTTACTGAGTGTCTATCCAATCGTTTACTGAGTGTCTATCCAATCGTTTACTGAGTGTCCATCCAATCATTTACTGAGCCTCTATCCAATCGTTTACTGAGTGTCTATCCAATCGTTTACTGAGTGTCTATCCAATCATTTGCTGAGTTTCTGTCCAATCGTTTACTGAGTGTCTATCCAATCGTTTACTCAGTGTCTATCCAATCGTTTACTGAGTGTCTATCCAATCATTTACTGAGTGTCTATCGAATCATTTGCTGAGTTTCTGTCCAATCGTTTACTAAGTGTCTATCCAATCATTTACAAAGTGCATATCCAATTGTTTACTGAGTGTCTATCCAATCGTTTACTGAGTATTTATCGAATCGTTTGCTGAGTTTCTGTCCAATCGTTTACTGAGTGTCTATCCAATCGTTTACTCAGTGTCTATCCAATCGTTTACTGAGTGTCTATCCAATCATTTGCTGAGTTTCTGTCCAATCGTTTACTAAGTGTCTATCCAATCATTTACAAAGTGCATATCCAATCGTTTACTGAGTGTCTATCCAATTGTTTACTGAGTGTTTATCGAATCGTTTGCTGAGTTTCTGTCCAATCGTTTACTGAGTGTCTATCCAATCGTTTACTCAGTGTCTATCCAATCGTTTACTGAGTGTCTATCCAATCATTTACTGAGTGTCTAACCATTTATTTACTGAGTGTCTATCCAATCGTTTAATGATTGTCTATCCAAACGTTTATTGCGTGTCTATCCAATCGTTTACTGAGTGTCTATCTAATCATTTACTGAATGTCTATCCAATCGTTTACTAAGTGTCTATCCACTCATTTACTGAGTGTCTATCCAATCGTTTACTGAGTGTCTATCCAATTGCATACTAAATGTCTATCGAATCATTTACTAAGTGTCTATCTAATCATTTACAAAATGCATATCCAATCGTTTACTGAGTGTCTATCGAGTCGTTTGCTGAGTGTCTATCCAATCATTTACTGAGCCTCTATCCAATCGTTTACTGAGTGTCTATCCAATCATTTACTGAGCGTCGATCCAATCGTTTACTGAGTGTCTATCCAATCATTTACTGAGCCTCTATCCAATCATTTACTGAGCCTCTATCCAATCGTTTCCTGAGTGTCTATCCAATCGTTTACGAAGTGTCTATTCAATCGTTTAATGAGTGTCTATCCAATCATTTACTGAGTGTCTAACCAATTATTTACTGAGTGTCTATCCAATCGTTTACTGAGTGTCTATCCACTCATTTACTGAGTGTCTATCCAATCGTTTGCTGAGTGTCTATCCAATTGTTTATGAGTGTCTATCCAATCGTTTAACGAGTGTCTATCCAATTGTATACTAAATGTCTATCCAATCATTTCCTGAATGTCTATCCAATCGTTTACTAAGTGTCTATTCAATCATTTACTGAGTGTCTATCCAATCATTTACTGAGTGTCTGTGCAATCGTTTACTGAGTGTCTATCTAATCATTTACTGAGTGTCTATCCAAACGTTTATTAAGTGTCTATCCACTCATTCACTGAGCCTCTATCCAATCGTTTACTGAGTGTCTATCCAATCATTTACTGAGCGTCTATCGAATCGTTTACTGAGAGTCTATCCAATCGTTTACTAAGTGTCTATTCAATCATTTACTGAGTGTCTATCCAATCGTTTACTGAGTGTCTATCCAATCGTTTACTGAGTGTCCATCCAATCATTTACTGAGCATCTATCCAATCGTTTACTGAGTGTCTATCCAATCGTTTACTGAGCTTCTATCCAATCATTTACTGAATGTCTGTCCAATCGTTTACTCAGTGTCTATCCAATCGTTTACTGAGTGTCTATCCAATCATTTACTGAGTGTCTATCGAATCATTTGCTGAGTTTCTGTCCAATCGTTTACTAAGTGTCTATCCAATCATTTACAAAGTGCATATCCAATTGTTTACTGAGTGTCTATCCAATCGTTTACTAAATGTCTATTCAATCATTTACTGAGTGTCTATCCAATCGTTAACTGAGTGTCTATCCAATCGTTTACTGAGTGTCCATCCAATCATTTACTGAGCCTCTATCCAATCGTTTACTGAGTGTCTATCCAATCGTTTACTGAGTGTCTATCCAATCATTTGCTGAGTTTCTGTCCAATCGTTTACTGAGTGTCTATCCAATCGTTTACTCAGTGTCTATCCAATCGTTTACTGAGTGTCTATCCAATCATTTACTGAGTGTCTAACCAATTATTTACTGAGTGTCTAACCAATCGTTTACTAAGTGTCTATCCACTCATTTACTGAGTGTCTATCCAATCGTTTACTGAGTGTCTATCCACTCATTTACTGAGTGTCTATCCAATCGTTTGCTGAGTGTCTATCCAATTGTTTATGAGTGTCTATCCAATCGTTTAACGAGTGTCTATCCAATTGTATACTAAATGTCTATCCAATCATTTCCTGAATGTCTATCCAATCGTTTACTAAGTGTCTATTCAATCATTTACTGAGTGTCTATCCAATCATTTACTGAGTGTCTGTGCAATCGTTTACTGAGTGTCTATCTAATCATTTACTGAATGTCTATCCAAACGTTTACTAAGTGTCTATCCACTCATTCACTGAGCCTCTATCCAATCGTTTACTGAGTGTCTATCCAATCATTTACTGAGCGTCTATCGAATCGTTTACTGAGAGTCTATCCAATCGTTTACTAAGTGTCTATTCAATCATTTACTGAGTGTCTATCCAATCGTTTACTGAGTGTCTATCCAATCGTTTACTGAGTGTCCATCCAAATAATTTACTGAGCATCTATCCAATCGTTTACTGAGTGTCTATCCAATCGTTTACTGAGCTTCTATCCAATCATTTACTGAATGTCTGTCCAATCGTTTACTCAGTGTCTATCCAATCGTTTACTGAGTGTCTATCCAATCATTTACTGAGTGTCTATCGAATCATTTGCTGAGTTTCTGTCCAATCGTTTACTAAGTGTCTATCCAATCATTTACAATGTGCATATCCAATTGTTTACTGAGTGTCTATCCAATCGTTTACTAAATGTCTATTCAATCATTTACTGAGTGTCTATCCAATCGTTTACTGAGTGTCTATCCAATCGTTTACTGAGTGTCCATCCAATCATTTACTGAGCCTCTATCCAATCGTTTACTGAGTGTCTATTCAATCGTTTACTGAGTGTCTATCCAATCATTTGCTGAGTTTCTGTCCAATCGTTTACTCAGTGTCTATCCAATCGTTTACTGAGTGTCCATCCAATCATTTACTGAGTGTCTATCGAATCATTTGCTGAGTTTCTGTCCCATCGTTTACTAAGTGTCTATCCAATCATTTACAAAGTGCATATCCAATTGTTTACTGCGTGTCTATCCAATCGTTTACTGAGTATTTATCGAATCGTTTGCTGAGTTTCTGTCCAATCGTTTACTGAGTGTCTATCCAATCGTTTACTCAGTGTCTATCCAATCGTTTACTGAGTGTCTATCCAATCATTTGCTGAGTTTCTGTCCAATCGTTTACTAAGTGTCTATCCAATCATTTACAAATTGCATATCCAATTGTTTACTGAGTGTCTATCCAATCGTTTACTGAGTGTTTATCGAATCGTTTGCTGAGTTTCTGTCCAATCGTTTACTGAGTGTCTATCCAATCGTTTACTCAGTGTCTATCCAATCGTTTACTGAGTGTCTATCCAATCATTTACTGAGTGTCTAACCATTTATTTACTGAGTGTCTATCCAATCGTTTAATGATTGTCTATCCAATCGTTTATTGCGTGTCTATCCAATCGTTTACTGAGTGTCTATCTAATCATTTACTGAATGTCTATCCAATCGTTTACTAAGTGTCTATCCACTCATTTACTGAGTGTCTATCCAATCGTTTACTGAGTGTCTATCCAATTGCATACTAAATGTCTATCGAATCATTTACTAAGTGTCTATCTAATCATTTACAAAATGCATATCCAATCGTTTACTGAGTGTCTATCGAGTCGTTTGCTGAGTGTCTATCCAATCATTTACTGAGCCTCTATCCAATCGTTTACTGAGTGTCTATCCAATCATTTACTGAGCGTCTATCCAATCGTTTACTGAGTGTCTATCCAATCATTTACTGAGCCTCTATCCAATCATTTACTGAGCCTCTATCCAATCGTTTCCTGAGTGTCTATCCAATCGTTTACGAAGTGTCTATTCAATCGTTTACTGAGTGTCTATGAAATCATTTACTGAGTGTCTAACCAATTATTTACTGAGTGTCTAACCAATCGTTTACTAAGTGTCTATCCACTCATTTACTGAGTGTCTATCCAATCGTTTACTGAGTGTCTATCCACTCATTTACTGAGTGTCTATCCAATCGTTTGCTGAGTGTCTATCCAATTGTTTATGAGTGTCTATCCAATCGTTTAACGAGTGTCTATTCAATTGTATACTAAATGTCTATCCAATCATTTCCTGAATGTCTATCCAATCATTTACTAAGCGTCTATCGAATCGTTTACTGAGAGTCTATCCAATCGTTTACTAAGTGTCTATTCAATCATTTACTGAGTGTCTATCCAATCGTTTACTGAGTGTCTATCCAATCGTTTACTGAGTGTCCATCCAATCATTTACTGAGCATCTATCCAATCGTTTACTGAGTGTCTATCCAATCATTTACTGAGCTTCTATCCAATCATTTACTGAATGTCTGTCCAATCGTTTACTCAGTGTCTATCCAATCGTTTACTGAGTGTCTATCCAATCATTTACTGAGTGTCTATCGAATCATTTGCTGAGTTTCTGTCCAATCGTTTACTAAGTGTCTATCCAATCATTTACAAAGTGCATATCCAATTGTTTACTGAGTGTCTATCCAATCGTTTACTAAATGTCTATTCAATCATTTACTGAGTGTCTATCCAATCGTTAACTGAGTGTCTATCCAATCGTTTACTGAGTGTCCATCCAATCATTTACTGAGCCTCTATCCAATCGTTTACTGAGTGTCTATCCAATCGTTTACTGAGTGTCTATCCAATCATTTGCTGAGTTTCTGTCCAATCGTTTACTGAGTGTCTATCCAATCGTTTACTCAGTGTCTATCCAATCGTTTACTGAGTGTCTATCCAATCATTTACTGAGTGTCTATCGAATCATTTGCTGAGTTTCTGTCCAATCGTTTACTAAGTGTCTATCCAATCGTTTACTGATTGTCTATCCAATCGTTTACTGAGTGTCTATCTAATTATTTACTGAATGTCTATCCAATCATTTACTAAGTGTCTGTCCCATCATTTACTGAATGTCTATCTAATCATTTACTGAGTGTCTATCCCATTATTTACTGAGTGTCTATCCAATCATTTACTGAGTGTCTATCGAATCATTTGCTGAGTTTCTGTCCAATCGTTTACTAAGTGTCTATCCAATCATTTACAAAGTGCATATCCAATTGTTTACTGAGTGTCTATCCAATCGTTTACTGAGTGTTTATCGAATCGTTTGCTGAGTTTCTGTCCAATCGTTTACTCAGTGTCTATCCAATCGTTTACTGAGTGTCTATCCAATCATTTACTGAGTGTCTAACCATTAATTTACTGAGTGTCTATCCAATCGTTTAATGATTGTCTATCCAATCGTTTAATTCCTTGTCTATCCAATCGTTTACTGAGTGTCTATCTAATTATTTACTGAATGTCTATCTAATCGTTTACTAAGTGTCTATCCACTCATTTACTGAGTGTCTATCCAATCGTTTACTGAGTGTCTATCCAATTGTTTATGAGTGTCTATGCAATCGTTTAACAAGTGTCTTTCCAATTGCATACTAAATGTCTATCGAATCATTTACTAAGTGTCTATCTAATCATTTACAAAGTGCATATCCAATCATTTACTGAGTGTCTATCGAGTCGTTTGCTGAGTGTCTATCCAATCATTTACTGAGCCTCTATCCAATCGTTTACTGAGTGTCTATCCAATCATTTACTGAGCGTCTATCCAATCGTTTACTGAGTGTCTATCCAATCATTTACTGAGCCTCTATCCAATCATTTACTGAGCCTCTATCCAATCGTTTCCTGAGTGTCTATCCAATCGTTTACGAAGTGTCTATTCAATCGTTTACTGAGTGTCTATGAAATCGTTTACTAAGTGTCTATCCAATCATTTACTGAGTGTCTATCCAATCGTTTACTGAGTGTCTATCCAATCATTTACTGAGCCTCTATCCAATCGTTTACTGAGTGTCCATCCAATCATTTACTGAGCCTCTATCCAATCGTTTACTGAGTGTCTATCCAATCATTTACTGAGTGTCTATCCAATCGTTTACTGAGTGTCTATCCAATCATTTACTGAGCCTCTATCCACTCATTTACTGAGCCTCTATCCAATCGTTTACTGAGTGTCTATCCAATCGTTTATGAAGTGTCTATTCAATCGTTTACTGAGTGTCTATCCAATCATTTACTGAGTGTCTATCCAATCGTTTACTGAGTGTCTATCCAATCGTTTACTGAGTGTCTATCAAATCATTTACTCAGTGTCTATCCAATCATTTACTGAGTGTCTATCCAATCGTTTACTGAGTGTCTATCCAATCATTTACTGAGTGTCTATCAAATCATTTACTCAGTGTCTATCCAATCATTTACTGCATGTCTATCCAATCGTTTACTGAGTGTCTATCCAATCGTTTACTGAGTGTCTATCCCATTATTTACTGCGTGTCTATCCAATCATTTACTGAGTGTCTATCGAATCATTTGCTGAGTTTATGTCCAATCATTTACTGAGTGTCTATCAAATCATTTACTAAGTGTCTATCCAATCATTTACTGAGTGTCTATCAAATCATTTACTCAGTGTCTATCCAATC
This sequence comes from Pristiophorus japonicus, assembly GCF_044704955.1. Classification (NCBI taxonomy): domain Eukaryota; kingdom Metazoa; phylum Chordata; class Chondrichthyes; family Pristiophoridae; genus Pristiophorus; species Pristiophorus japonicus. The sequence continues at coordinate 185,325,294 of NC_091980.1, read as the reverse complement.
GTTTACTGAGTGTCTATCCAATCATTTACTGAGTGTCCATCCAATTGTTTACTGAGTGTCTATCCAATCGTTTACTGATTGTCTATCCAATCGTTTACTGAGTGTCTATCAAATTATTTACTGAATGTCTATCCAATCGTTTAATAAGTGTCTGCCCCATCATTTACTGAATGTCTATCCCATTATTTACTGAGTGTCTATCCCATTATTTACTGAGTGTCTATCCAATCATTTACTGAGTGTCTATCCAATCATTTACGGAGCCTCTATCCAATCATTTACTGAGCCTCTATCCAATCGTTTCCTGAGTGTCTATCCAATCGTTTACGAAGTGTCTATTCAATCGTTTACTTAGTGTCTATGAAATCGTTTACTAAGTGTCTATCCAATCATTTACTGAGTGTCTATCCAATCGTTTACTGAGTGTCTATCCAATCATTTACTGAGCCTCTATCCAATCGTTTACTGAGTGTCCATCCAATCATTTACTGAGCCTCTATCCAATCGTTTACTGAGTGTCTATCCAATCATTTACTGAGTGTCTATCCAATCGTTTACTGAGTGTCTATCCAATCATTTACTGAGCCTCTATCCACTCATTTACTGAGCCTCTATCCAATCGTTTACTGAGTGTCTATCCAATCGTTTATGAAGTGTCTATTCAATCGTTTACTGAGTGTCTATCCAATCATTTACTGAGTGTCTATCCAATCGTTTACTGAGTGTCTATCCAATCGTTTACTGAGTGTCTATCAAATCATTTACTCAGTGTCTATCCAATCATTTACTGAGTGTCTATCCAATCGTTTAATGAGTGTCTATCCAATCGTTTACTGAGTGTCTATCAAATCATTTACTCAGTGTCTATCCAATCATTTACTGCGTGTCTATCCAATCGTTTACTGAGTGTCTATCCAATCGTTTACTGAGTGTCTATCCCATTATTTACTGCGTGTCTATCCAATCATTTACTGAGTGTCTATCGAATCATTTGCTGAGTTTCTGTCCAATCATTTACTGAGTGTCTATCAAATCATTTACTAAGTGTCTATCCAATCATTTACTGAGTGTCTATCAAATCATTTACTCAGTGTCTATCCAATCGTTTACTGAGTGTCTATCCAATCATTTACTGAGTGTCTATCCAATCATTTACTGAGTGTCTATCCAATTGTTTACTGAGTGTCTTTCCAATCGTTTACTGATTGTCTATCCAATCGTTTACTGAGTGTCTATCAAATTATTTACTGAATGTCTATCCAATCGTTTAATAAGTGTCTGCCCCATCATTTACTGAATGTCTATCCCATTATTTACTGAGTGTCTATCCCATTATTTACTGAGTGTCTATCCAATCATTTACTGAGTGTCTATCGAATCATTTGCTGAGTTTCTGTCCAATCGTTTACTAAGTGTCTATCCAATCATTTACAAAGTGCATATCCAATTGTTTACTGAGTGTCTATCCAATCGTTTACTGAGTGTTTATCGAATCGTTTGCTGACTTTCTGTCCAATCGTTTACTGAGTGTCTATCCAATCGTTTACTCAGTGTCTATCCAATCGTTTACTGAGTGTCTATCCAATCATTTACTGAGTGTCTAACCATTTATTTACTGAGTGTCTATCCAATCGTTTAATGGTTGTCTATCCAATCGTTTATTGCGTGTCTATCCAATCATTTACTGAGTATCTATTCAATTGTTTATGGAATGTCTATCCAATCATTTACTGAGTGCCTATCCAATTGTTTACTGAATGTCTATCCAATCATTTACTGAGTGTCTATCCAATCGTTTACTGAGTGCCTATTCAATTGTTTACTGAGTGTTGCCTATCCAATCAGTTACTGAGTGTCGTCTATCCAATCATTTACTGAGCGTATATGCATTTGTTTACTAAGTGTTGTCTCTGCAATTGTTTACTGAGTGTCTATCCTTCTTCTTCTCTTCTTCTGCAGTCCCCCGGTGTCAAGGATGACTTGCTTCCACACTAAGATGAGTTCTAAGGTGACTGATGAGAACAATGCAAGATCTGCAATCTCTGGCGCAGGTATGGTGGATGGTGGTTGGAGGGATAGGTGAATGGGGCGTTTGATTTGATGTACATTTCTTCTGCTTTTTGTACTTGGTTTCTGTTTGCTCCTGGCGAACAGACTCGAAGTGTTCTGTGCCTTATCGGATGCTCCTCCTCCACTTTGAGCGGTTTTTGGCCAGGGATTCCAAACAGTCGGTGGGGATGTTGCATTTTTTCAAGGAGGCTTTGAGGGCGTCCTTGCAGCGTTTTCTCTGAGTGTCTATCCAATCGTTTACTGAATGGCTATCTAAATGTTTACTGAGTGTTGTCCATCCAATCCCTAAGTGAGTGTCTATCCAATCATTTCCTGAATGTCTATCCAATCGTTTACTCAGTGTCTATCTAATCGTTTACTGAGTGTCTATCCAATCGTTTAATGAGTGTCTATCCAATCATTTACTGAGTGTCTTTCCAATCGTTTACTGAGTGTCTCTAGAATCGTTTACTTATTACCACTGTAAACCACCAATCTGTGTCATTAGGAAAAGGACATGTGTAAAACTTTGAACTTTACTTTTTCAAATTCCTGCTGGTCTGAACGTATACTTTTGCAGGTGTGGTATACACAAATGCAAGTTAATGCCATGAAAAAAGGAACAAATGGAGTGTATTTAGCTGCATTAACTTAACGGGTTAGTGAGATCGGAAAGGAACATAGGTTGGCAGTGTTGACATCAATGCACTTATACATTAATGTCTCTCTTCAGTAAAAGATTAGCGTCAGTAAACCAAAGTGAATGTAATCCCAATGGCAGAATTCAAAGCAACAGATTGTTGCCGCAATATCAATCCTCTTTCTCTGATACCCTTTGTTATATTTTATCAACATGTGAAGTAGAAGCCAAACATTGGGAGTCATGGTGCCATGGAACTTCCCCATTTATATCGCAGATGAGTTCTGCAGTACAATTAGTATGAGAATGCTTAATGGGCTGGAATTTGCTGGAGCAGGCGTTCTCATGGCGTTCTCCGTTAGTTGGACTTTTCCCTGTACCCTTCAGCTCAAATTTTCTTTTGCTCTATAAGTTGCTGGCAGTGTGAGCAGATAACGGCGTGGCGAGGGCAACTGGGCATCTAGAACCTTGGTGAATGCCGAAACTAACAGCGTATTCCCTTACCATTAAGGATTGGGAATTAAACAGAGGAAGGACTGTGAAGTAGGGTGAATTAGAGTTGGTGAATTCAATGTCAAGTCAGGTAGAGGAAGAGAAATAGAGAGATTGAATTAAGAGAAAAGGAAAAAAATGAGACAGAAAGGAAAAGTAAGAACAAATGTTTTAAAACAGACATTTTAAAAATCTCCAACAATTCACAACCTGAAGGAATGAGGCTCCATGTTTTTAATTGTTCACTTTCTGGGCCAGAGATGTTGATCTGCAGTCATTAACAATTATCATGTTGTTAAAATGGTACTTACGCTATTAATTACTACACTTAACTTTCTGTGGCGAGTCTAATGGGCAATTAATGTGCAAATCCACAACTTCATGAAAATCGCAATGAAGTTAAGGGCAAGATGCTGCTTTTACGAAGCTAACAGTGGAGCGGTGCAAATCGTCCAGCAACTTGTGGCGATTTGCAATGCAGCGATTATCTCTTCCTTGCTCCAAGTTGCTGGCCAATTTGCACATTAATAATGGAGTGCGTCATTCACACACACCGTTATTTTTTCAGCAAATTCCGGCCCAATATCTTTATTGCCAGACCTTTCCTGACATCTGGCAACAACTGCATTGCTGGCCTGAACACCCAGCCTACCTGCAACCAAAGAAAGGATTATATTGCTGAACCTGGGGCGCTGCAGAAAGTACCTGCTTTGGTTGATCTCGGTTCCTCCAAGGTAGCAGTGCCACCTAAATTTAAGAGAAAAAAAAAGTTTTCCATTTAGGAGATGAGGGGGTTGACCTATGAGGAAAGGTTGAGTAGGTTGAGCCTCTTCTCATTGGAATTCAGAAGAATGAGAGGTGGTCTTATCGATATGTATAAGATTATGAAGGGCCTTGACAAGGTGGATGCAGAGAGAATGTTTCCACTGATGGGGGCGACTAGAACTAGGGGGCATAATCTTAGAATAAGGGGCCGCCCATTTAAAATTGAGATGAGGAGAAATGTATTATCTCAGAGGGTTGTGAATCTGTGCAATTCGCTGCCTCAGAGAGCTGTGGGAGCTGGGACATTGAATAAATTTAAGACAGAGATAGACAGTTTCTTAATCGATAAGGGAATAAAGGGTTATGGAGAGCGGACAGGGAAGTGGACCTGAATCCATGATTGGATCAGCCAAGATCATATAAAATGGCACAGCAGGCTCGAGGGGCCGTATGGCCTACTCCTGCTTCCATTTCTTATGTTCTTATGTTCTTAGATAGCATCTTTCACGATCTCAGGATGTCTCAAAGTGCTTTACAGTAATGAAGTTCTTTTGAAGCGTAATCACCGTTGTAAAGTGGGAAACATGGTAGCCAATTTGCAGCAGTCAAAGTCCCACAAACAGCAAGGAAATAAATGCCCAGATTTTTAGTGATGTTGGTTGAGGGACAAATCTTGGCCAGGACACCAAGGAGAACTCCCCTGCTCTTCTTCGAAATGTGATCACTTCCATCCAATTGAGAGGACAGATGGAGTCTTCTCATCCGAAAGTCATCACCTTCTGATAGCCTAGTGGGCTCCCTCAGTACTGCACTGGAGTGTCAGCCTAGATTACATGTTCAAGTCTCTGGAGCAGAGGCGAAGGCAAAGGAGCAACCAAGTGAGCTCCAGCTGAACCCTTTGCTTCATGGCTCTGCTGCCAAGATCAAGGGGGTTGTCAGCGGTAGTACTATCATGTAATGGGGCCATGAGAGATGTATATATTAGGAGTTAAAATTAATAAAAAACTTAATAGACAGGAACTTTTTCTGCAGTACTATAACACAGAGATGATCTAGGACAGTCTATCAGAATACAACAAGCTAAAAGGTGAACCCGAGTGTACTGGTTATTCCACATTTGATAAACATGTGCATTTCAGTATTTTTACAATACTTCTCTTTCCAGTCCCCCACACAACATATTTTTATGAGTTTTACTCACTCACTAAAATTAACCCCCGGACTGCTGGGCCCTCTAAAATAATGCATCCCCTCGAGGCAGCTGTGTTATTTTAAATCAGGAATTCCCTACACCTGCAATAGGCCATCCATTATAAGGATTCTCAGAATTAACCTCAGTGACCCATACATTTTTGGCAGGATTTGCAATCAGGTGGCATGTCTGAAACATGTGATAGGTGTTAAATCCATATCAGAGATGTAAAATGTAGCCATAAGGGCAAAAAAAGAGACTTTCCTTCAAAAATACCTTTTGTTACTCACCGCTCAGGGCTTTGCTTCAATCAAATAATCTTGTCAGCATGCCTGAAGAATTCTAATAAGAAGCTGAGTACTGGAAAGAAGAGACAATGGATGGGAAGGCAGAATTAAAGATTTTACAACTTGTTTTTCAAATAAGAAAGAAAAAAGGAAAGGACTTACATTTATATAGTGCCTAAGATGTCCCAAAGCGTTTTACAGCCAATTAATTACTTTTGAAGTGTAGTCACTGCTGTAATCTAGGAAACAAGGCAGCCAATTTGCACACAGCAAGCTGCCACAAGCATCAATTAAATAAATGACCAAATCATCAGTTTCAGGCTTTGGTTGAGGGATAAATATTGGCCAGGTCACCGGGGAGAACTCCCCTGCTCTTCTTCGTAAAGTGCCTTGGGATCTTTTACGTCCACCTGAGAGGGCAGATGGGGCCCCGGTTTAATGTCTCATCCAAAAGGTGGCATCTCTGACAGTACAGTGCTCCCTCAGTACTGCACTGAACTTTAAAGTATATATGTTAGGAATACAGCTAGAGTAGTCGAGCTATTCCTGGCATCTGAGCAGAATTATCACTGTAATATTAAAGGATTTTTCAGTGTCACTTTATGTGAACTGGAATCTTTTTTGAAAATGGCTAATGCAGGGAACCCAGGATTCCCAGCAGTCTTTGGATGATAGGGAAGTTGTTTTTCTTCTTCTTTATCATTATATAGTTGCTTCACCAAAAAGAGCCTTTTACAAGTTATTCACAATGATGTGTTGTGACTTATATGGGTGTCATTGGAATACCACCAGGATGTACCATTAATTGCCCTGCCTCCACTGCATTATGGGTAGAATGACATCAGCGCAGTTGGCTTGTGTTTACTCAGCTCTGCTGTATAACTTTCCACCAGATTTTCGCACATAAATAAAGCAAATATTTAACATTTGTTTTATATAAATCAGCCAAAAATTTGTGGAAAGATCGATATCACAACTACAGAGCACCAGCTGGAGTTGGCCACAGTGATCTCATCTTGTCCATAGCTTCATGTTCCTCATTCATGGAATTCTTAGCTTAAAATTTCCTCAACATCATGTTGTTTTAGTTGCTCTGGTGAAGTACAGTGGGAAACATAGCAAGTTGTACCATTTGCTAAGTTGATGATGCCACAATATGCACTCCCTGTTGTTAAGCCAGTTGTAGTAATTCTGTACAAAACTAATCCCATTGCCCGAGGCTCACCCCAGGAGGAGAGATTGAGTTGACTAGGCCTATATTCCCTAGAGTTTAGAAGAATGAAAGGTGATCGCACTGAAACGTATAAAATTCTTAAGGGGGTTGATAGAGTAGCTGCTGCGAGGATGTTCAGTCATTGAGTGTATTCAAGACACAGCTCGATAGATTTTTGGATATTAAGGGAATCAAGGGTTATAGGGATAGTGCAGGAAAGTGGAGTTGAGGTCGAAGATCAATCATGATCTTATTGAATGGGGTCATGGGGCTGAATGACCTGCTCCTGTTCTTAGGACAATAAAATATAATTTTTAAAGTTGGAAACCTAGGTTATGGGCTAATTCTGAAATGAATAGGAGACCAGATTAATTAAATAATAGTGACACCAAACCTGGGTTGTAAAAGCTTGTGGGAGGAAGGGAAGACTGAGAAAAGAGTTCTGGGGAAAGTATGAATTAGATTGAGTGAGGATATACTGAATCTTGAGCTTAGCACAAGATGCAGTAAGGATGCAGAGTACAGAAAAAGGGCATAAGATGGTGTAGTCAATAAAAACATCAACAAGGTCATAAGGCCATTATAATATCTGCCTACTTGTTAATTAAATTCACATTTCCCTGTCAATATTATGCTCCTGTAAAGTGCCTTGGAATGCTTTCCTACATTAAAGGCATTATATAAATGCAAGTTGTTGTTGTTGCTTGCTATTTTGTTCACCCCCCACCATACACTTCTACTTTTGTTTCACTCTTTCTCATTAGGTGGCCTCACACAATGTACTTTTTAGCACTTGAGTAGATAGCATTATCTGCTCTCCAGCATCTCCAATATCTCTTTTACTATTTATTTTCTCTCCTCCTTCTCCTGATCCTGGTTGAGATCTACTCATCATCAGACATTAAAACATAGGCACTGGGCAGTGATCAGAGTGTGAATGAGGGCTTCTTTCCATCCTCCCTAGCCGAGGAAAGGTGAGACCAACTGGAGCTCACCTATTACCCCCTGGCTAAGATCAGCTAACTCAGCACAGGTAGGGCCTGGAGCTGGGACCTTCCTGATCTGGGCAGTGCATTGTACGCATTTTGGATAAATTGACAGAGAAACTATTAAGTAAAAATGCTGTGTGTGAACAATTTCTAGGAATTTATTTCATTGATTGTTTAACAAAGACACTACTTTGCTGTTAAGGCAGATCCCCTTCCCCAGCTGAGCTCTCTTTCTAAATGTATACTGATTGTCTAAAGTATTGGGTCTCAGATGTTTGTTTAGCAATTTTCTAAAAGGTTTGAATTTTAAAAAGTCTCCCTCACTGGGAACTGTATTTTTATCTGCCTGCTGGTTTTCAGTATTTTGATTTCTTTATGTAGCTGTAGTTTGGAGCCTCCCACACGTTAGAATTTATATCCAACAGGTGGAATGCAATTTCTCCACATCCATCCTATCAGACCCTTTCATAACTAAAAGGACCTCTATCAAGTCTCCTCTTAGTCTTCTCTTTTCCACAGAAAAATGCCTCAGCCTGCTCAATCTTACCTGATAGTTGCTTCCTCTCAATTCTGGCAACGTCCCTGTAAATCTTTTCCGCATTTTCTCCAGTGCTTCAATGCCCTTTTTGTAGCATGGAGACCAGAACTGCGCACAATACTCCCAAGTGTGGCCTAACCAAGGTTCTACATAAATTTAACATTACCTCTTTGGAGGCACTGGTATGGAAAGTGGCATTGCCAGTCCAGGTACGACGGAGATGATGACGCCATCTTCCATACTAGTGCTTCCGATATGTCTTCCTTTTTCCTCAACCGAGGAATCCCCTCTACCGTGGTTGACATGGCCCTCGACAGTGTCCATTCTATTTCCCGTGCTTCTGCTCTCACTCCTTCCCCTCCCTCCCAGAGCCATATTAGGGTTCCCCTGTCCTCACCTTTCATCCCACCAGCCTCCACATTCAACGGATCATCCTCCGCCATTTCCGCCACCTTTGGCGTGATCCCACCACCAAACACATCTTCTCCTCCCCTCCCCTTTCAGCATTCCGAAGAGACCGCTCCCTCCGTGACATCCTGTTCCACTCCTCAATCACCCCCAACTCCCCCTGTCAAGAACTCAAGGGGGTGAAGATCAATATCTAAAGGGGGGGGAAAGATCAGGAACTCAGGGGGCGGGGGGGTGAAGGTCAGTAACTCGGGGGGAGGTCAGGAATTTGAGGTTAGGGAGTAGGTCAGGAACTCGGTGTGGTGGAAAAGGTTAGGAATCGGGGTGAAGGTCAGGAACTTGGGGGGGGTGAAGGTCGAGAGTTTGGGCTTGCGGGGGGGGGGGTTAGAGGGGGGATGAAAGTGAGCACATGATACAAATGGGAAGACGGATCACATTCTCTCCCCTCTGTTAGATGTGTATCATGTACTTCCAACCGGATGAATTAGTGAAACCCTTCCCACACAGGGAGCAGATGAATGACTCCACCTCCCCCCGCCCCTCCTCACCACACAAACACACCTCACAGACATGCAAGTTGCATTGAGTTTCTAAATCCAGGTCACTTATGTAAATCATAAACTGTCGTGATCCTACACCAAGACCTGAGGTGCCCCACTCAATAATTCCGCCAACTCTAGATTTTGGATTTACATAAATGAAAACTTGTTGTGCAGCAATGGCTTAAAAACTTATGCATTGGTAAAAAAATTAAAAGACATTAATCAATCTCCCATAGTGTTGCACTGTTTATGTCAGAAAATATGATTCTCTCTTTGCTGTCTTCATGTTGCTGGTTCTCTCGCTCGCTTCTTCTGTTGCTTTCTCTTTTCTCGCTACATAACTTTAGTTTTTGCTTCTCTTCCTGTTTTTATTCTCTTTCCGATAGGAGATCGTGGATGGCAAGATGTGACGGGGAAGGAGGCATGGGCTGCTCCTGAAAAAATCTCCCATTTTCTTTTCCGCTCGTGCCGGCTGGTGCTGCAATTGCTCACCCCCGCTCCCCAATGGTCCATGTAGGTGTGTTCCCAACATGCAGAGTATGCAGCTTGGGCCCTTCACTTTTATTCAGGGAAGAGACCCTCGTATGCGATATGCGCTATGCGCTGAGCTGTGCGCCCCGTTCCCGCCCTACAAAGGAAGTGGAGTGCTTGATTTAGCGCTCCACTTCCTGTCGGGGGCGGTAACCCCAATTTATTGCGAGAGGCGAGACTTCTATGCCTGGTGCAAAGTCTCGCACCTCGCCAGTGTTACCTCCCCCAAAGGACTGGTACTGAATTTCTAGGCCTAAGATTCTAGATTTAGGTAAGGCTGACTTCAATGCGATGAGACAAGAGACTATTCGCAGTAAACTGGAAAAATCTGTCAATGGATAAAACAACACCAGATCGGTGGGAGCTGTTCAAAAGATAATTGAATGTGATACAGAATCAGTTAATACTCCTGAGGGGCAAGAACTCTACTTGCCAATTAAACAGCCATAGGTGACTAAAGGTACAAGGGACAACATAAACTAAAAGAAAAAACATATAAAATGCAAACACTGGCACAGATCCTGGCAACTGAGGCGATACAAAGAACACCAAAGGTGCCAAAACAGATCAAGCTACAAAAAGGGAGCATGAAAAGAAACTTAATTTTATTAGGAAAAAGTGGGTGGTCAGGAGCTGTGTGGGCCCCTTGAAAACTGATAACGGTGATATTATACATGGAAATAAGGAAATGGTGGTCATGTGGAATAATTATTTTGCGTCATTATTTACAGTAGAGAAAGAGGATAGCATGCCGGACATCCCAAGGAAAATAATATTGAATCAGGGACAGGGATTCACCCAAATTAACATAAGCAAAACAACAGTAATGAAGAAAATAATAGCAGTAAAGAATGATAAATCCCCAGGGCCAGATGGTTTCCAATCCAGGATTTTAAAGGAAGAAGGTGAGGACATTGCAGATGCCCTAACTATAATCTTCAAAAGATCTCAATTTGAGAACTGTTTCTTCAGATTGGAAAACTGCACATGTCACACCACTATTTAAGAAAGGTGAGAGAGGCAAACCAGGGAATCAGAGACCAGTTAGCCTGTTGTCGGTAAATTATTAAAGTCTACAATTAAGGATAGAGTGACCTTGAAAATTTTCAGCTGATCAGAGAGCCAGCATGGATTTATAAAGGGTAGGTCATGCCTGATGAACCTGATTACATTTTTTGAAGAGGTGACTAAAGTAGTGGACAGTAAATGTCAATGGATGTTATTTATATGGACTTCCAGAAGGCAATTGATAAAGTCCTTCAGAAGAGACTATTAGCTAAAGTTGAAGCTCATGGAATTGAAGGCAAATTATTGATCTCATTTGGAAATTGGCTGAGCGGCAGGAGACAGGCAGTAGGGATAATGGGTAGGTACTCACATTGGCAGGATGTGACTAGTGGTGTCCCACAGGGATCTGTGTTGGGGTCTCAACTATTCACTGAATTTATTAACGACTTAGAGGATGGGATAGAAAGCCATATATCCAAGTTTGTGGATGGCACAAAGATAGGCGGCATTGTAAACAGTGTAGATGGAAGCATAAAATTACAAAGAGATATTAATAGATTAAGCGAATGGGCAAAATTGTGGCTAATGGATTTCAATATTGGCAAATGTTCGGTCATCCAACTTGTACCTAAAAAGGAATGAACAAAGTCCTTTCTAAATGGTGAAAAACTAGAAACAGTGGAGGTCCAAAGAGACTTGGGGGTCCATGTGCATAGATCATTGAAACGTCATGGACAGGTACAGAAAATAATCAGAGACTACTGGAATACTAGACTTTATATCTAGAGGACAAGGGGAACCCTGTCACCCCACCAGCCTCCGCGTTCAACGGAACATCCTCCGCCATTTCCGCCACCTCCAGCGTGATCCCACCACCAATCACATCTTCCCCTCCCCTCTCTACATTCCAAAGGGACCGCTCCCTCCTCGACACCCTGGTCCATTCCTCAGTCACCCCCAGCACCCCTTCCTCTTCCCATGGCACCTTTCCGTGCAAGCGCAGGAGATGCAACACCTGTCCTTTTACCTCCTCCCCTTCCCACTGCGCAGGGCCCCAAACAATCCTTCCACATGAAACAGCGATTTACTTTAGTATACTGTATTCGCTGCTCACGATGTGGTCTCCTCTACATTGGGAAGACCAAACGCTGATTGTGGAACACCTCCGTTCAGTCCATAAACATGACTCTGAGCTTCCAGTCGCCTGTCACTTTAATTCTCCGCTCCACTCCCACTCTGATCTCTCCGTCCTTGGTCTCTTACTTTGTTCCAACGAAGCTCAATGTAAGCTGGAGGAACAGCACCCTCATCTTTCATTTAGGCACTTTCCAGTCTTCTGGACTCAACATTTTCAACAATTTCAGACCATAAACCCTGCCTCTATTTTTTTTCTCTCTTTTTCCACAGCAGCTGTTGATTCTTCCATTTTCATCCGATTTAGACTTTTGTTTCTTAACTTGCCTCATTACCATTTCCTTTTGCCTTGCACCATCAACCTTTTTGCCTCTTAATCTCTCCTGCCTTCCACCCTATCACAGACCTTCCCTTTTCTTCTTTCCTCCTCTCCTCCTTTCCCTCCCCCTACACCTGCTTAAAAACCTGTTACATCTCGAACTTTTTCCAGTTCTGACAAAGGGTCATCGACCTGAAACACTAACTCTGTTTCTCTCTCCATAGATGCTGTCTGACTTGCTGAGTGTTTCCAGCATTTTCTCTCTTTGCTCCTTTACCCCATTTGGTTTCTTTCCTTCCCGGGAATAAATGCCCACCTTATTCCTACCAAAATGAACAACATCAAACTGTAGACTGAGAATGGCCATTCTGGGATGTATTTGTGGATTTATAGGTTGAAGCATGTTTTCTTTATTCAGAAGCGAGGGCAAAGGGTCAGTATAGGTCCCAAGCGAAGATTGTAAAGGGTAGGAGAGAAGATGAGGCAAATCAACAACAACTTGCATTTATATAGTGCCTTTAACGTAGTAAAACATCCAAGGCACTTCATAGGAGTGTTATCAGACAAAATTTGACACCGAGCCACAAAAGGAGCTATTAGGACAGATAACCAAAAACTTGGTCAAAGAGGTAGGTGTTTTATAGAAACATAGAAAATAGATGCAGGAGTAGGTCATTCGGCCCTTCGAGCCTGCACCATCATTCAATATGATCATGGCTGATCATGCAACTTCAGTACCCCTTTCCTGCTTTCTCTCCATATCCCTTGATCCCTTTAGCCGTAAGGGCCACATCTAACTCCCTTTTGAACTGGATTCAACAACTTTCTGTGGTAGAGAATTCCATAGGTTCACAATTCTCTGGATGAAAAGGTTTCTCCTAATCTCGATCCTAGATGGCTTACCCCTTATCCTTAGACTGTGACCCCTGGTTCTGGACTTCCCCAACATCAGGAACATTCTTCCTGCATTCTGGTGAACCTTCGCTGCACTCCCTCAATAACAAGAATGTCCTTCCTCAGATTAGGAGACCAAAACTGCAGACGTCTTAAAGGAGGAAAGAGAGGTAGAGAGGTTTAAGGAGGGAATTCCAGAGCTTAGGGCCTCGGCACTGAAGGTACAGCCACCAATGGTGCAGCGATTAAAATTGGGGATGCTCAAGAGGGCAGAATTGGAGGGGTGCAGATATCTTGGAGGGTTGTAGAGCTGGAGGAGGTTACAGAGATAGGGAGGGGCGAAGCCATGGATGGATTTCAGAACAAAGATGCAAATTTTAAAATCGTGGCGTTGCTTAACCGGGAGTCAATGTAGGTTAACGAGCAAAGGGGTGGTGGGTGAACGGGACTTGGTACTCGTTAGGATATGGGCAGCAGAGTTTTAGATGGCCTTAAGTTTATGGAGGATGGAAATGAGAGGCTGGCCAGGAGTATGTTGGAATAGTCAAGTGTAAAGGTAACAATGGTATGGATGAGAGTTTCAGCAGCAGATGAGCTGAGGCAGGGGTGGATTCGGGCGATGTTACAGAGGTGGAAATAGGCGGTCTTAATGATGGCACGGATATACAGTCAGAAGCTCATCTCAGGGTCAAATATGACACCAAGACCGCGAACAGTCTGGTTCAGCCTCTGACTGTAATGCCAGAAGAAGTAATGGAGAAATGGATAGAGGACATCAGGTCTGGCGTTTAAAACCCTGTGGTTGTGGTTGTAGGAGGAAGGGAAAAGACTAACTGAGGTAAGGAATTCCATAGTCTAGAGATCATGGGGGAAAAAATGAGTTAGAGTCAGAACCAATGCAACGAGTCCTGATTTCAAAATTATTCAGTAAAATTAAGTTGGGATTCTCCGGAGAGACACCTGCAGATATTTTGAAGTTATCTTATTTGCGCACAACAGGGCCAAAACTTACTTTTTACACAATTGGTTTAATTTATGCAGAACAGCTCAGTCCAAAGTTTGTTCGATGTCACACATTTTGTACACCCAGTAATTAGAAGAGTGAATGTCTCATTAAAGAAAAGAAAAAGAGACGCATGTTGATCCAACACCACAGCAAAATGGTTAAATAGGCCAGAAAAAAAGACGCGGCGGGGGTGCGGGGGGCGGGGTGATTGGTGTCTCTTGACATCTGCAGTGGAAATATCTTGAATGTTAAACAGAAAAACCTCAGGGCAGCCTGACATTCCTATTTCGCATCACAATAATCCAGTGTTTGGATACAGCTGAAAGTGTTTCTTTCACCAGATCAGAGAATATGTTGGAACAGTGACCTTGCTAATGAGATGAGGTGCACCTTCAGCTGTTAGTAATTAAACCAAATGTTTGGTTTTTTTGGAGCTGTCTGTCCCTGTTGCTGATTTGTTCTGATGTGTGCTTAAAGGGCAGAGCGGGTTGCACTGGTGCTGTGCAGCAGCGCACCTGTGTCCTTCAGCACTTACTGTAGGCTTTGTTGTCTCCCCAGGGTCCTAGCACCTGCCAGTTCAATGCTGGCAAAGACATGTCAATGTTCTGGCTCCAGAAAAGGTTTGAAAAAGAATTCAAAATTGGAATGGTCTGAAATTTTAGTAGTCAAACAGTGTTATTTCAGTGCCTATGTCACTTCGTTTTACGCAAGTTATTAAGATGTTAATTTAAAATAAGTAACGGGCCATAGAAACTTTTTTTTCCAAATGCATCAATAATATGTTACAGAAACAATAACTGGACAAATAAGCATTCAACAATTAACTTTATGAAATATGCTTTACTTAAACATCCATTACTTTATTATGTTGTTAAATTAAATTGTGTTTTACTTACATTTAAGCATATTGGTGCTGATGCATTGCCGGAAACTAACATTGTTTCTGAATTAGTCAGATGGTACAATTGTAAATGACAACGGAAGAACCAAGATGCTTTCTCTTCTGAAGCATAAAAGCGATGCTCGTGCAATACCGGAAATTAGCACTTTAGCACATTCTTGTGAAATGTTTTTGTACATTATTTTAATAAAGGGGCCATCCCATTTTAAATAGGTTGACACCTTCATTAGGTAGTGGAAAGAGAGATTTCAAATAAACGGGTTCATTACTAACACTGCGCAATCTTCAGGTGAATTGTTTTTATGGCAGGGGAGGATCGTGACATAAAACTTCTTGAATCTATTGATTTCTGAATATTGTGGACTCCACTGGCTCCAATGTTAAAGCTACTTTGTCAGAATATTTAACGTATCTTTGTAAAGATTGCCTCAGTAACCCTGGGCTAGGGAAAGGGGGGGAAATCAGATGGGGCTCAGTGCTGATTGCTATGATGGAAAGTACACATGTATATTTCGGGTCCAGGCCCTGATTTGGTGCTTTGACTACAGTCCAATGGTCGTTCGTCACTAACAGGTAAAGATTCTGCTTGTGCACTTCCAGTGCTCCCCTGGTTTGGATAGCACAAAATAATACACATTCAGCCCATGATTCTCCATCCATTAAAAATTCATCATTTAAAAAAAATTGTGGGTTGGGAGCATGTAGTTTTGCAGTATGTCTTGCTGGCATGCGCTGGGAATTTGAGCATAAAAAATAGCAGGAGTAGGCCGTATGGCCCCTCGAGCCTGCTCCGCCATTCAATAAGATCATGGCTGATCTGATCATGGACTCAGCTCCACTTTCCTGCCTGTTCCCCATAACCCTGGACTCCCCTTGACTAGGAGTAGAATTTTTATGTGTCAAGCCCCGCTCCTGAATAATTGCCACATGGGCAAAGTACTGGAGGGCACTGGCACCTGTGGAACTGGAACCCAGCATAAGTTAAGGCCTTCAGGGAAGGAGAGGAGGAAACTAAAGGGGAACAACAAATGAGATTGCCTGCATAACAACAGTTGCTGGACTTCAAAGTAATTCATTGTGATACTTCTTGGAGATGTGATAAAGGACTTTAAAAATGTAAATCTTTTTTTCAGGTGAAAGAAAACTAAAGCAGTACCTAAAAAAACATATGCTATCTTTACCTCCAGGCCTCTAAGAACTGCATTGTACTAAACTAGTGAAGAAAACACAATTTCTATTTTTTGTTATTCGGTTTGTCAAGGCAAAAATGAGCACTGTTGATAATGGAATATTTTTCTACTTCCTGCTCAATAACTCAAAAACATTCTAAGATTGGATAAGGCCAGATGTAAAAGGAACATATCACCCCGACAAAGTATTTGATGAAGGTGTCAGCCTTGGTTCAATGGCCGCACTCTCAATGCTGAGTAAAAAGGTTGTGGGTTCAGGTCCCACTCCAGAGGCATAGAAACATAGAAAATAGGTGCAGGAGTAGGCCATTCGGCCCTTCGAGCCTGCACCGCCATTCAATGAGTTCATGGCTGAACATGCAACTTCAGTACCCCATTCCTGCTTTCTCGCCATACCCCTTGATCCCCCTAGTAGTAAGGACTTCATCTAACTCCTTTTTGATTATATTTAGTGAATTGGCCTCAACAACTTTCTGTGGTAGAGAATTCCACAGGTTCACCACTCTCTGGGTGAACTTGAGCACAAAATCTAAGATGACACTTCAGTGCAGCACCGAGGGAATCTTTCGGATGAGACATTAAGCTGATGCTCCGTCTGCGCTCTCAGATGAACGTAAAGGATTCCATGGCACTATTTGAAGAAGGGCAGGGGAGTTCTCCCTGGTGTCCTGGTCAGCATTTATCCTTCAACCAACACCTAAAACAGATGATATGGTTATTTATCACATTGCTGTTTGTGGGAGTTTGCTGTGCGCAAATTGGCTGCTGTGTTTCCTACATTACAACAGTGACTATACTTTAAAAGTACTTCATTGGCTGTAAAGTGCTTTGGGATGTCCTGAGGTCAGGAAAGGCACTATATAAATACAAGTTCTTTCTTTATACTTGAAATGTTAACTTGTCTTCTCTTTTTTTAATGCTGATGTATTTATGGTAATTTGTTTGATATGCTTATTTCAAATTTCCAACATTTGCAGTTGTTATTTTATTTTTAACTATAGAGTCTCTTCTTCCACTCTCCATCCCTCACATGATGTACGCTGTTCACTTTCTCCTGATGGCCGTTCTCATGTTGAATTGAGGGGTAGTACTTTAAAGCTGTTCTGCAATATATTGGGACCCCTGTTGCTGTGTAATCCATTCCAGTTACATTGCAGAGCATATTCTGTTGGTGGTAATACAAAATAACTTCCCATCCTCAGTTGTTTAAAAGTTGACTTTAATTTCTGGCAGTGGACTTTTGCCGGTGTCCGGGTTGGGCTGGTTGCTCAGTCCATGTATGACCATGTGGACTGACAGGGTAGATGCAGGGAGACAGGGTAAATGTTTCCTCTGGCTGGGGAGTCTAAAACCAGGGGTCACAGTCTCAGAATAAGGGGTCGGCCATTTAGGACTGAGATGAGGAGAAATTTCTCCACTCAGAGGGTGGTGAATCTTTGGAATTCTCTATCCCAGAGGGCTGTGGAGGCTCAGTCGTTGAGTATATTGAAGACAGAGATCGATAGATTTTTGGATATTAAGGGAATCAAGGGATATGGGGACAGTGCAGGAAAGTGGAGTTGAGGCAGAAGATCAGCTATGATCCTTTTGAATGGCAGAGCAGGCTTGAGGGGCCGAATTGCCTACTCCTGCTCCTATTTCTTATGTTTTTATGACCATAAGGAATGGTGGGTGACCATGATGGCAGCAGCTGTTTACCTTCAAACTCTTGCTTTGTTATTTCTAGTGCAGCAGAAGAAAGATCCCTCTTGAGGTGGCCCGCTGTGCCTCTAAAGACAATGCTGCTGCCTCATGTAACTTTGAACAACATGAATCAAATCGGTGAATGGGTGTCAGTCACTGCAAGATTACAAGGTGGTTTATGTGAACTAGCAGTCACTGGAAACTGGATTGAGACTGTTCACACTCAACTTGCATACTCACTTTAACAGCTGTCAGATGAACAGGCTATTATATTGTAATTGTTTGGGAGTAGATTTACACCAGGCTCCTGGAGCTGAAAGGATAGTGTGTTGGTGGACTGAGATTCCCTTACTGAATGGGATTTGAAATAAATTTGATAGGATTGGGATATATGAAATGTATATGATTTAATACTGATAGCTATGAGTAACAATTTAAAAAAATGACACTGTGATCTATGTTTAGAGTCTTTTTCACTGGCTAAATCAGGTTGTATTTTGAACGTTGAAAAATGAAGCTAAGTTATGAAACATTATGAAATACAATAATCCCTCGCTTTTCTAATGCACGGTGAACTCTAATATAAAATGTGTTATTTATGGCTTCCTCACACGTGCAGAAAAGAACCTGCAAAAATAACTGTCGATAGCATACTTTTGTTTGGCAACCAAAGACATGGTTATACAGAGGTGTTTCTGCTTGAAGCCAATGATAAATATGTTAAAGAGAATGTGCTTGTTTTTCTTGCCAGAAAGAATATAGTACTTGTAAAATATTTATGAATTTACACATTACGTTAAATCTTGAATAAACTGGAAAATATAGCAATCTCCATTACCTCCTGTGGTCTATAAGCTTGGCATCACCCAATCATCTTCTCTCCTAATCCTGTTAACTTTGCTGGTGTCCTCCACAGTGGCTTGGCCCTTTACCTAGGATTCCCATAAAGAAAGTCTGCAGTCTGGAAGCATTTCTTTCTCTGCTTTCAGACAATGTCCAGCCTTTTTGTGGTCCTACCCTACCCCACTGACTTGCTTTATGTTTGAACTAAAGGTACATTTTGACTTCTTTCATTGCCTCTGTTAAAGTAATTGGTTTTGTTTGAGGGAAAATTAATTTAGCCAAGTTCAAATACACCTTATTTTCCACTGCCACATCGTAAGCATTCTTGGGGCATTGAGCTGCACTTAATTAAAACCACTGCAGTGCCTTGCCTGATTTAAGGGAACATATCCTACCATGCTGGTAATTTGGGGGTGTCAGCATGACATGTGGAGCAGCCTAGATTGTTTCCATTGTCACAGCATCTTTATAGCCTCGTCTGTAATGCTGACTGTAGCTCATTTACTAAAATCTAGCTGCTTTTAAAATGGAGCAATGTGCAGTTATGTCATCATATCAGGATAATTATTTTCTTACTCATGACTCAAATACATCTAGTTTAACATACTCAAAACTTGTGGGGGATAATGTTGATGTTGGGTGAGAGTGTAAAATGGGTGATATCAGATCAGCCATTAGATAACTCCCCCGAGTTTTATTTCATTTGACTGATGTATAACGGGCAGCTGGTCAGATATAATCTGTTTTACGTTATTGGCCAAAGTGAAAATTACTTTGTAAGTTACAAACCCCTCCCCCTCAAATATTGCTTAATTTCCAGCTTTTGCACTCAGTGCCAGTATCAAGCACTCTGAGGACAGATATAGTTGGATTAAACGCATTAAAGTTCTCTGCTCACTGCCCAAAGTTGTAATTTCAGTCTGCACTTGGATGCTCCCTTGGTTTACAGAATGAAAAAAAACAGTCAAGGCCTCCCTCTCCCCCATGGCTCCGTCAGTCAGCATGTGGTACTGAGCCAAACAGATCAGGAAGGCTCCAGTCTGTGCTCAGGGTTTCTGATCGAAGCCACTATGGGCAGTGTAATATCCCCCAGTGCCCCTACGTAAGGAAGTGACTTGGCTACTTGGGTGAAGTACTTGAGTGCTGATGGTGCCTGGGAAACTGTTGTCCAGCAAGAGTTAGCATTTTCAGGAGAGGAGAAAACTGGAGAGAAAAAAGTGTCAGGAAGACTAAAAGCACCAACAAACCAGGAAGGAGGGAAAGACTTGCTCACATTTCCCACATACAACTGTGGTTATAGCATATCAAAGGGTATGTACTATGTGTGCAAATTGATTGTTATGTTTTCAATGAGGCTTGAGAGCAGGCTGGAACCATTAATTTACAAAAGCTGTAAGCATTTATTAGATAGAAATATATGTGAAACAGGTTTGATGTGGTTACATATACTAAAATGATAAATGAATCACTGGGTAATTGGTATTGGGCACAAAATGTGTGAGGGAAGACCTATGAATGCATTAAGGTGACTGCTGAACATCAAAACTGTAGAATATTGGTTAGAATCTGAGAGAGAAAAATTATTTTAGATGCTTAACCCTTACCTTGCCATAACTAAGAACATTCAATCAGGTATTCTGGAATTGTAGAAACTTACAGCACAGAAGGAGGCCATTTGGCCCATCGTGCCTGTGCTGGCTCTTTGAAAGAGCAGTCGTGCTTAGTCTCACATCCCCACTTTTTGTCCGCAACCAGTAAGTTCCTCATCCTCAGGTTCCTGTCCAAATCCCTTTTAAAATTGTTTATGGAATCAGCTTCCACCACTTTTTCAGGTAGAGCATTCCAGATCCCGACAACTCTGAGTGAAAACATTTCCCATCTCCCCTCTAGATCTTATGCCAATGATTTTGAATCTATGATCTCTGGTTATTGACCCACTCGCCAGAGGGAATTTCCCCCCCCTATTTATCAGACCTCATCATCTTGAAACCTCTATTAGGTCACCTCTTAACCTTCTGTGTTCAAAGGAGAACAGCCCTAACTTTTCCAACTTCTCCTCATAACTGAAGTCCTTCGTCCCTGGTAACATCCTGGTAAATGTCTTATGTTAAACCTCCTCTGTACCCTTTCTAAGGCCTCCACAGCTTTCCTGAAATGTGGTGCCCAGAATTGTCCACAATATGCCAGCTGAGGCCTCACCAGTGATTGATAAAGTTCCAGCATGATCTTTTTGCTTTTATATTCTATTCCTCCAATTTAAAGGCAGACCATCACTAATAGATAACTGCAAGAAAAGATTTACCAAACCCTAGATATTAGTTTCAGGCGAATTACTGGGCAGGATTAATCACATTCCAAAATCTTGAACTCCATGAAAATTACTAGATGTTGTGAAAAGCAAAGAAAAATCAACCTTTAATTTTATGACTGGCAGATTTGTGGAGGGAAAATACTTAATTTGACACACTGATTCTTTTTTTAAAACAAAGCAACCAGAATATGACCACAAAACATGGCAAGAGCTGCAGTTGCAAATAGGCAAAAATTGTTTACAGAATTAGAAGAGTGAGATCTGGGATTTTTGCCCGCAGGATTGTGAAAAGGGTTCAATTATAAATAAATTGATGCTGCATAAGAACTAGGAGCAGGAGTAGGCCATTCAATCCCTCAAGCCTGCTTGAAATACATGAGGCTCATGGAGGTATGTATATCCCATTCACTAATGCCTGGCTACAACACCCCTTTTGTGAACTATGACTACTTTGGTGCTGAGCAAGGAAAGTACTTGCTGGACATAAGAACATAAGAATTAGGAGCAGGAGTAGGCCATTCGGTCCCTCGAGCGCTCCACCATTCAATAAGATCATGGCCGATCTTCGACCTCAACTCCACTTTCCTGCCCGATCCCCATATCCCTTAATATCCCCCAAAATCTATTGCTCTCTGTCTTGAATATACTCAAAAGACTGAGCCTCCACAGCCCTCTGAGGTAGAGAATTCCAAAGATTCACCACCCTCCGAGTGAAGAAGTTTCTCCTCATCTCAGTCCTACATGGCCTTATCCTGAGCCTGTGCTGTAAATTAAAATGACTGCAGACACTCAAACTCAGGGGACAATGAGGAGAGAGGGGCTCCTTGCGCTGGCGCGATCTCAGCTCCGGAGCGGGGCGGGCGGGGATGATCTCCGGTGGGCTCGGGGACCCAGCGACCACTTGGACCTCTCCCCAGCCTTGTGAATGCAGGGAGCCGGAACCCAGCACATAGCGACGAGCCGGGCACTTCTGTCCCACTGAGTAGCTGCACTGAGCCGCGCGGCTTGCAGTCCGCACCTCGCCGCTAAGCCCTGGGCCAGCCGGGCGATTTCGTCCCCCCCCCCCCCGCCCCCCGCCCCAAACACCACACACTCGGTTCATAAAACGTCAGACGCTCAATTAAGCCGGCACAAGAGCTCCCGATGGGGTCCAGCCGTGGGCCCCCTGTACAATAGCACGACACTCAATCGCAGAATAGTAAAGAATTAATTTCGTATGACACAGTGTAAACAGTGGAGAAGAATAGGAGGTGCAGGTGTGCCGCATGAAGGACTTGCTCTGCGAGTGAAGAACTTTCACACGAGTTTCACTTTTTACCGATTGACCTGTTCCTCAGATCAATTTATGTCAACACCGACCGTTGGTGTCAGATCTTGGCAAACAGTCACACTCTCCGCGAGAGAGAAAAAATGCTCCCTTTCATTCATTGCTCAATAAACCCGGCAAATGTAAAGATAAAGCATCCTATCGGGAGGGTGTACGGTTTAAGGTTGGCCCCGGAGAAGTGGGGGCTTTGAATGGGTCATTAAAGGGACAGTGTCCCTTTTTTTTCCGAAGCGTGTTATATTGGGGAGGGGTTGATTGCACTCAATACCAACCTCTTGTGGAAATACTCCTCACATCTATTACCCCCACGTTATCAAAAAACATCCCTCGTAAATTCCAGGCAATTAGTTGATCGGCTCTCCCTACCCCCCCTCCCCCCCAAAAAAACGAATTGTAAATGAATTTCAGTGGAGGTCTAAATAAAGATGATGTGAATTTTAGAATCAACGAACCATAAAGGGTAATCACAGATATATAAAAAGATCGCATGTGAGTGAGGACTTAAATGGATTTTGGATTGTACAATGATAGAATAGGTACTATTTAATCACTTGTATAAAAAGATGAAAAGTTAAAAAATGTAGCGTGTGAGATTTGCTTCACACAGTGATCGTAGTCACCCTGTAACAGAGAGAAGCTAGTAGCGCCTCTTTCGTCTAAATTGGCTGTGACATTGAAATCCTTTAATAACAGTTGCCATGTATTCATGCATTCGGTGGGACACCTCGTAAAACACCTTTGAAATAAAACAATCACTGAATCCTGTGTGTATACTTGTAATTGTGTGGCGGATTTGGTTAAGCTTTTTTTATTATACAAGTAGGGCTCATTAAATAAATAAAAAGGTCAACTTGCATCTCAGTATTAATGTATTTCAGCAATGAAGAAACTGTTCGGAATTATCCAGTGATTGATGTAGAGACATAATAAGAAACAGTAATTCATGGATAGTCTTAACTCATTCCAAAATAGACAACTGCATACCTTGCCCCATTAATTAAAAAAATACTCGAGGAAATGTAGTACTTTCTACTTTACTGTGAGATCCTGCATAGAGAACTGCACGCAAAATATACTAAAGGTGTAAAATATCTAAATCACTAAACGTTACTATGGCAACCCCGAATAACATAAAACAAATTGTGGCACCTTAAATTGAAAACAGATGGTCTTGTGTTGTAAGGGCGAAAGTTCTTCAGAAACACCTTAAAGGGGAAAAACACACACACAGACGCACGTCATTATTATTTAGTTAAAGGTTGCAGTTAAATATGAACCAAACAGGCAAAAAAAGAGATGGGACGCTGAACCTGCCGCAAATCTGGTGGAGCGATGGTTTTGGTTCCTGTTGCAACATTGTTTGTACACCTGCACCAACAACCTCTGCTGGTCCTCTGGGGCAAATAAACATGTGTTTGTGGGGGTGGGGGGCTAATTCGTGCCCACTTGTGGGGGAGGGAGGGCTAATATGCTCGATTCCTTTCTGTAAAAAGCCCAGAGGCCAAATATGTGCGTGTTTTTCATTCTTTTGACAACTGAAAAGTAAACATTTCAAGTTACATTTTTTTGTTGTATTGCGACAGCAGCTCTGATACAACGTTTCCTCGCGCCTCTGGGGAATGTGGAAAAGCCCAGTGAAAGAAAAAAAGAGCGGCAGCTACCAATTTGTTGAAGGTCATAACCTTAAAGGAAGACAGTCTGGTAACGTGGAAAATGTAGTGGGGAAGCAAAAAAATCAAACGGTGTTAGTAATGTTCAACTGTGCACTCACTGTCCGATCTACTTATGATTTGATGCTGTGGATCAATTAATGCAGCCAAGTTTTTTTTGCACTTTTTGCCTCTCTTTGCATTGGGAATAAAGCATGCAGCGGCAAATTTAGTTTTTGCCCCTCTCAGTTTTGAAAGTCTGTCCAGTTTTTGTCCGTGGTTATGTTTAAAAAAAAATAAAAGGTCTCTTCAGTTAAACAAACGAATGGGACGACGCATTAGTGTCTTTTGTTGAGGGGGGAGGGTTTGTGTGACAAAGGATTTTTTTGCAGCAGATATATATATATATATATTTGCATGTGCTCCGGTTTATAAGCAACACTCAATTGGTGCTACTTTGTTGCAGTCTGGCAGCGACTTGATGTGAGACAAATTATACAATGTATTCAAACTGAGATCAGTGGCTGCGTTTAAAATCAACGTTTAGAGATGGTCGCATATCTAGGAATCGATGCTAACTGCCCCTGCGCACGGTTTTTACAGAACTGACACAGCATTATTGTTGTTATTCTTTCGTTTCATATTACGAATCTTTCTTACTAATAATCCGCTGTAATTAACGTGATACATTCCCCCCTCCTCTTTCTGTGTCTGGCTGACACATTCCCTTTCCATTTCACAACATTCCCTGATCCATTCCCATATGCAGAGATAAATTGCAGTCTCCTAGTTCATTAAATGCCACCCCCTCCTTTGCTAGTAAAAACTTCACTCTTGAAGGAACACATGTAGCAATCATTAATCTCCAGCTTAATTGTAGTCCAAAAACCCCAATAGCTGTCGTTGAACGCACTTTTTTTTATGCCCGTGTTGTAGTAAAAATATATATTAAATCACTTGCAAATTGCAAAGATTTTGTGAAATTCTTTTTATAGGATTTTTTTTAAGATTGCATGTTTTTCAGGGATTGACCAGCGAGTTAGAATGTCACACCAGGGGCTTTAAAAGCACCTTTTGGTCACAGTTTGAAGCCAGCCCTAAATCCCCCCCACCATCACACCTGCAAAGCGAGATCAACTTCTGGTTACCAGACACAAAGACAGCGAGTGTGTCAACATCTGTGCAAAAATAAGGGGGGAGGCGTTCCTGAGGTAGCCCTCCTCCTTCCATACACCGTGCATTATGCGAATAATACTCCAAATTTAGCAAATTGTTCCAAAGTGAAAAACTAATGAAAAGCGTAATAGGAGTCCATCAAAGAGGGACGCTAAGTTTCCAGTCAAGTTTTGTGTGAGCAATTAACATATACATTTTATATGCAAAGGGAAATAAATACTCGGTTGAGATCACTTAGGAGCATCAATGCAAAATATCTTCTCTTTTTAAACCATAAAGTTTAAATGTCAAAGTTAAACTTCAACTGAAGAAGTTAGAGCAAAAGACACGCTATGGCGAACACTGATTCTGTAACAATACTAACATTGCATCTCAAGCGATCTTGCATTTTTGAAACATGGATAATTTGGGTTTTTTTTGCAATTGGAAACAACTTATTCGGGCAATTATAAGGAAGTCCCGCCTCCCGCAGACCGATTGGCTCGCTTTAATCCATTGTTCCAGCCCGGAGCGCCCAGCAGCTTTGTGATTGGTCCGCGGCGCTGTCAGTCACCGCACTTTGTAATTCTGCCTGGATGAAGTTGCCTATAACGGGAACCGCATGGAAGTTTGTGCGCTTTATTACCAGGAGCGGGCACATTTAAGAGATTTCACTGCAGGGGGGCGGGAAAGAAAAGACCAGATGAGTGGTTGCTTAACACATTTTTGGCGTGCTTAAAAAACAGAGAAAGCTAGTCTCGAACACTGGCAGCATTTGCAGATCCCCAACAAGGCATTCCGAGCCTGGGAATCTGATTGACATTATACAGACGGGCTTGTGCGAACTTTAAAAAAATGTTCAGAAAGTTTTCTATTATCGTCCTCTTACACTTTATTCTGCTGTACGTGGTTCTACCAGGGTCCCGATCCCAGAGATCGAGCGGACCAAGGGTAAGTGCATTTAATACCATCATCTGATAGTCTTTTCATCCGTTTTTAAAACAAATTGCTTTTCAGTTTTATTTTGCTTTCTTATTTGCTTCCCCTGTTTTGCTCCGTCTGCTCCCCTTTTACTGTTTATATATTGTATATAAACTTCAAATGTCAGCCAGTCATCTGATGACACCTGTTGTGCTTCCAACATACACAGACAAGGAGGAACAAGGTGCAGAGATCTGAAATGTGGTTCTCCAGTTTCGTTGGGGACGGGAAACAGTGAGATGCAGCACCAACATTATTTTATATAGAGATTTATATAGATAGAACGAAGAAGACATAGTAACAGACTTCACTTCATTCGGGAGGAGGTGTGTGTTGTAACTTTACACTGATTGTGTCCAGGGCACAGTTTGAAAGCTTGCTGGAGGCTGAGAGAAATTCTGTTATCTCCTCTATCAGAGCTAGAGTCGTTGTTTCCAGTAGAGCCGGGCCGTGGGGGTAGAGGGTGTAAAAGCAGGTCTTGTCCGAGCACACACTCCCCACACCCGTTCTACCCTTTTTCTTCAGGCGTTTTATTTTAGCGTTCGGTTCTGCTTCGAAGAGGGACGGTAATTGATTCCAAAAGGAAAAATAAATACGATGAAATTGTGTGAAATTGACCAAGTTGGCAATGAACGTCAGAAAAAAGTGCTGTAATTTTCAGCATCGCATTCTTCAAGACTATAAATCAGCTCGGCATATCTAGACAAGGTTATACCCCTAAAATAAACACACGATCCTCACATCCTGCGCCCATATTCTCCCAAGAGAAATATCGTGCTTCTTTAGGAATCCATTTATTCATTACTTTGGAAAACAATCATTTCTGTGTATTGCGAACTAAGATGTAAGTGAGAAAGGATGCGATCAATGGGATGCTAATTTCAACTGACCTCAAAGTGTACAAATAACCCGCATGTCTAGGTGTCTAAAACAGGAAAATCTAATTTTACCCTACACTTTCTCTTGATGACAATCGAACAACGACGCATCCTCCTGATTTTGTGTCGACCTCCATTACAAAGGGTTTAGCTTTTCTCTTAAAACATACTAAGAAAGAAAGCTGCTGGTTAACATAATGGGTCAATGTTCCGCATTCTTTATTGAGTGGCTCATAAAGTTGCTCTTGGAAAGAACATTTTTCAATAAGTGAAGAGCCTGGACCACCTTAAACGGGGCTGTGTGGAGACACACTCGTGTGGTGTTTATTTAAAATACACATAGGCAAGACAAAAGGAATGATGTTGCTTTTTTGGAAAGCAGATTCATCAGTTAACTTTTAATCTGCACGGTACCAGGGTTAGGTCGGAAGAATCATTTAAAGGGGCATGCACCTAAACGTAAATTCGCAAAATAATTTATATAATCCTCAGGTACAGTAGTATTAAAGTCAGGAATACACCGTAATTCAATTTGGTGTTCTCATCAATGTTTTTCCAATTCAAACTAAGCCTTTATACACACAAACACAGGTGGTTCTGGTGCATTTTATCGGACACAACATAATTTCTAGCACTGAGGTTTTCTGGCTAACAGAGATGCCTGAATCAGCTGGACTGTCTGAAGAAGGGATCGCTTCGATCTTAACAGTTTCTGCATTTTAACTATGACCCGACCATCGAATGAATCAAGCTCCCTTACTTGGATCTGTTATTGTCAAACAGTGCAAACGGGTATAGGTTAATTTGGAAGTGTCCTCTATAATATATCAGAAGTAACAGTCGGACTTTCTTTAGTGGCACTCGGGAGGTTTCTTCACTGCACTGTGTCTTTAAGAGGGAATACTCCAGGCTTTGAGAAATCCCATTGCATTTCCTAGAGCTCAGTTTTGGGTTCTTGCCAATCACTTCCACTTAATCCCGGCCGTCATGTACTGTAACCCTCTCACTCCCATTTGAATGCACTTCTTAAGTATCAAAGATGGGCTTTGTCCTTTGATCAGCATTGCAGCCTTGCTGGATTCCGACTCTCATGCTATCAGTACTGCTAGGGGAGTCCAGATTTGCTCAAAGTTTATCCTGATCTGTTCTGTAGCTATGCAGAAGAGCACTAGAAACAATGGTGAAGCAAGGTGGGTGTCATTTCAGAGTAACACTGCGCCACACAAACCCTTTTAAGATCACTTATGGAAGCATTATCCTCCCCTTTTGGGTGCAAGATTTAGGGGTTAACCGTCTTCCATGAGGAAAAAAAACAGCCTACATCGATACATTAGAGAAGAAATACTACTTCCTATTTGGAATCTAATGAAAAATATGTCTGGCAACATATATAAGTAGACAGTATCTCCTTTATCATTCTCTGATTTTATAATGTAGATATATAGGCAAGCAAAATGTTAAGTTAACAATTTGTGTGTCGGTTAACAATTTGTGCGTCGGAGACATTTTGATTGAATTTAAACAATGAGGGAGAGATCCTTTGATATTTTCACACTTTCATAGGAATACATTTCCTTTTCCTTATATCAATTTTATAATGACATTTTCTAACTTGACATTTTATTTCACTTGTCTAGCATGTAAAAAAAAATCCCTTGCGTCCCTGTTGGATCTGTTGATGCAGTGATTTGAAAAATATTAAACAGTCGTGTCAATGTGATGAGAATGTGGGAGTCTTAGTAAATTATGCCGTTTTTAAATATTATTAAACTGCAGTGCAACAACAGCTTGATTTTTCTTTTTAAACTGTATTTTAAACGTTAATATAAAAATGGTTTTATTCAGGAAGAAATTTTTTTTTCCCGTACTATTGTTTCCATTAAGATTGTTGATGTGCAGCCTTTTTGGCAACTTATATCTTTCGAGACGAATCTTTTGACGTTTTGACTATCCTTCCAAAATGTTACAGAAGAATCATGCTGAGAATGCATTGTTCATATTTATCACATTATATCCCATTTGCTTCTCCATGGGTGGAATTTGTCTCCAAGCAAGGGAGGGACATCACATGGGAGGGTCTGATGTACATTACAACAATGACCACACTCCAAAAGCACTTAATTGGCTGTAAAGCGCTTTGAGACGTCTGGTGGTCGTGAATGGCACTATATAAATGCAAATCTTTATTTTTCTTTGATGCTACTTCATGATTAGGTAACAGGTGCTGTGATACAGGTGGGGACAGTCTAACTTCGTTGGGTTTTCCCTTCTCCCCGCTATAGAAATTAATTTCTCTCATTGTCATTCAATTTGTCTACTTTACCCTTATACTTGTAATTCCAAACAATTTTGGTAGCCCCATAAATGTCAGCCCCCTTCAGACATTCTACTGCATGCTACCTTTCTACTGCCTACTATGAACTTGATATGTGGAGACACGAGTCTCTTTACCGTGAAGGTGGAACTAATTCCAGTGCCCCTGTTATTAACCCCGACAATATTATACCACAAAGGATAGAAGAGGAGACAGTCACTATCTCAAACTATCTTCCACATAATGAAAACTGGCATCCTCACTTTTGAAATTATATAGTGCTATTAATATTTTGATAGACTGGGACTGTGAATTTTGGCCTTACTCTCTTCCACCCTGCCACCCCCCCCCCCACACACACACACATCTGACTATGTTCTAGCTAAAATCTGCTGACTTTCATCCTACTTAAGTGAGCAAGCTTAAAGAGGGGAAGCACTGGGTCAGCAACGTACACCCTTTTGGTTGAGATTGATATATTTGTTAGGCAAGGGTATTAAGGGTTACAGAACCAATACAGGTAGATGGAGTTAAGATACAGATCAACCATGATCTAGTTAAATGGCAGAACAGGCTCAAGGGGCTGAATGGCCTACTTCTGTTCCTATGAGCCAAGCTTTTGACTATGTGAGCTCTTGGGTCAGCCCTAATGTTAACAGTTCTTTTCTTGTGTGTCAGTCGTTAAGAAATATCATGGGATTTTGTGTAGGAAATAATATCCAATGACATAGAGATTTTCCTCACAGGCTGCAGATTCATTGAAGCACATAATATTGAAAGGATTAGGTCTAGCACATAATAAAAGGAGTTGAAAGGGCTCAGTGCAAAAGACAACAAGCCTATATATAAAGTACAAGGACACCAGGCAATTAATACTTTTCTAATATTAAATGAGAAATTCCACAGGGAATCATTGTCAAACAGGTTAAAAATAACATGGATTTTTAAGAGGGAACTGCAATTTTTCAGCTGCTTGTTTGAATAATGCGTGACTTCCAGTAATTATATTAGAGACCTTGAATATTATGCTGTACTCCCATCAAGTTTTCCATGGTGCCTGGTTCAGTCTGTTCATTTTAGTCAGCACCTTTTCAGTCACAATAGGTTGTATTTCACAGTGGAGAGTTAAGCCGGAATCTAAGAGGAAATAAGACAAAACAGAACACCCACCCTTTAAGTCGTCGTTCACAGCTGTGCTGGTACAGGAGAGTACAGAAGAGGTGGATCCTCCTAAGTCCTTAAGAGTTCTACTGAAATGACCTAGACTTAAAATATACAGCTAACCTTTGTGAATAAAAACTCTCAGTGCACCTGAACTAAGAATGAACTTTGTCCAGCCCAACATGGTTCCTACACACAATGGAAGAGATTGTGGCAAAACTTCTATAATACAAATACTTTGTAACAAAAAGGTTTGCCTATATACTCAAGCGAGTGTTAAAAATGTGGAACTCGCTACCACATGGGATGGTTGAGGTGATTAGCATAGATGGATTTAAGGGAAAGCTAGGTAAGTACATGAGGAAGAAAGGAAAAGCGGGTGAGATGAAGTAAGGTGGGTGGAGGTTCGTGTGAAGTATAAACACTGGCATAGACCTGTTGGGCCAAATGGCCTGTTTTTGTGCTGTAAATTTCCACGTAATCTATATACTTAGTGCACAATATAGGCTGAATAAGTTCTTCCTAACGAGCCCTGTCTACCTGTGAACGTACAGTGTCACCCTGGCAAGTTTGTCCAGAAGTTGGAAGCAGAAGTTGAGGATATGGTCTGTACTGGTTATGGTACTGGACTAACACCCCAGAGGTCAGGACTTCAAATCCTCTTGTGGCAAGTTATGGAAAAAAAACAATACATTTTGCATCAAAAAAATGAGCTTGAAAATCTGCCAGATTGTCATAAAGGCTAAATGAGCTCTGATCTCTCCGGGAAGGGAACATGCCACCCCTACCTGGTCTGACCGACAGCTGATTCTAGTCTCACACTAAGTGGTTGATTTTTAATACCTCAGAACAATTAAGGATGGGACTTGCTAGTGTTGCCCAAAACTCAAGGACAAATAAAAAGAAATTGAGCAACTCTTTGTGGACCATTTATGCTTATTATTCAATTGACAGAATACTTGTAAAACAGCAGCAGTAATGTCACAAAGCAGCACAATGCCCATTCTGCAACCGTCCCGATAGTATTGAGAAATACTGGAATAATCCTTGGTCCGTCCTGAATTTGCTGATCTCAGTGTGATGGTAGGGGTGCTATAATTAGCTAGTAAAGAGAAAAAAAACTTTTCTGCTCCTGATCCTGTCTAATGACCTCTGCTGGAAGTGTTCCTGTATGGAGGGAGAGTGAAGACAGTGATGGGCTTGTCTGTGATATCTGCCCCCCTCCCCCCCCCCCCAAATGATTAAAGTGAAACCTGATATTCATTCTCTAGGCTCACATATTAAGAGTGACCGCTTTGGCATAGTACCAAATATTGCCGGTGACCCAGGTCACTGTACCCATATGTTAGTGTTTACAGGAGAGATGGGGAGAAAATGGGAAGGGGAGGGTGGGAAACTTGAGTTTTCCTGCAGGTGCAACAGACTCTTGGAGAGGGTGGGGGAAGGGAATCCACATAAAGCTTTATGTTTTTGGATCTTTAGCAAAAATAAGAGAGAAGCCTACTTCAGTTAGTTGTGTTTGACTCACGGATAACCATATAGGCACAGACAGTTTTGAAATGTGTCTTCTGCGAGTACGCTTTTGTGAGTAGGGATAAAGAAAATGAAAAAAATTGCATTCATATAGCGCCTTTCAAGATGTCCCAAAGCACAACCAATGAAATACTTTTGAAGTGTAGTCGCTGTTGTAATGTAGTAAACGTGGTGCACAGCAA
This sequence comes from Pristiophorus japonicus, assembly GCF_044704955.1. NCBI lineage: Eukaryota > Metazoa > Chordata > Chondrichthyes > Pristiophoridae > Pristiophorus > Pristiophorus japonicus. The sequence continues at coordinate 185,293,179 of NC_091980.1, read as the reverse complement.
GGTCCCACAAACAGCAATGAAACAAATGACAGATAATTTGTTTTAGGTGTTGGTGAGGATTAGCTATTGGCCAGGAGAGCCCAGAGAACTCCCCTGCTCTTCTTGGAATAGTGCCATCGGATCTTTAACATCCACCTAAGATAGCAGACGAAGCCTTGGTTTAACTTTACATCCAAAAGTCAGCACCTCCAACAGTGTGGTACTTCCTCAGTACTAGCACTGGAGTTCAACCGAGATTTTGTGCTTAAGTTTGTGGAGTGGGACTTGAGCCCACAACCATCTGAATTAGAGGTGAGAGTGCTACCCACTGAGCTAGCAGCCAATCACGATGCACCTGTAATAATGATCTTTTGACACTCGTCAAGCAGCAGGTCACGTAAGCAGTATAAATGTCAATGTTTGTTAGACCAGCTGCGAAAAAGACAATATTGTGCTAAATTGTTCAACTAAAATTGTGAAAATTCCAATTTGCCCAGAATGAGCGCCCAATCCTCACAAACTTACTCAGCATAAAAGTATTCCTTAGTTTTATAGTGATTTTACTACAAAATGTGGAACGTAAATGTTTTTCTTCATAGGAGAGCTACATTAAACTTAGCATCCAATGAAGTTATGTTGTAAAAGTATTGTTTGACAGAAACTGTGGGCTCAATTTTCCCGTTATCTGCGCCGTTTTGTTTGCGTAACTTAAAATATTCAAGTTTCCGCAAAGTTTCTGCGCCAGCGTAACTCAGTTAGGTACGATTGTTTTTTTAGGTTAGAATTTTTTTGCGTCATAGGGGGCGTAACTTGATGTCTGCACCAGTTTTTCACATTTAAGCAAGTTTGGCCAACTTCCATTTTTTCTAGGACAGTGTATGTGACCACTCCCAAAAAACCTTCTGGGCACTTAAGAAAAATCAGCACACATTAAAAAACGGCATAGAAAGACGCCATTGTTTTTAGGCGAAGTTTTGGAAGGAGTCAAGAAGACAAAGAATATGCATCATGAAACTTAATTTTTTTCAAAGTCAAAAAGGAGAAAATGGAAGTCTAATGCAGTTCTTTAAATTTAGATTTTTTTTCAAAGTACCACGCCACCACCAAATGTCTCCTCACCGGGCTTGAGGGTTGGAGCGTTGTCCGGCAGAATCACCCCCTCATCCGGACACAGGGGCTCGGGGCTCAGCTTCAAAAGTATTCGAGGGCGGGGGGGGGGGGGGGTGGTGGGTGGGGGGCGAGGGGGTTGTAAGCCGAACTGAAGGGATGAGAACCTTTAGACTATACAGCAGTAGATTGATTCGACATCATCGCATGAGGAACCTCAGAGCACGTAGGATGATGGGCAGGAGGCTTTACCCACATCGGGTACATCAAGACAGGCATTCATACCTGCACCCGAGTAATGCAGACTGTGTGAGAAGGCTGCGTTTCTGCAAAGATGTTGTCACCGAGACCTGTGAGTTAGTAAAAGTAGACCTGCACCTTAGAAGCATCAGAAGCACTGCTTTGTCAGTTGAAGTAAAGGTTACATCTGCTCTTTCATTTTATGCATCTGGATTATTTCAGGCCACAACTGGGGATGTGTGCACCATTTCTCAACATGCAACATATATCTGCATTCGGCAGGTGACTGCTGCACTATATGCCCGGAGGAATGACTACATAAAGTTCCCTATGACCGCCCAGGCAATGTGTGACAGGGCTGTGGGTTTCACTAGGATTGCTGGCTTCCTAAAGGTACAGGGCTGCATTGATTGTACCCACATCGCCTTGTGAGCACCTTTGGAGGAATCCGAAATGTACAGGAGCAGAAAAGGCTTCCACTCCATGAACGTGCATCTCATCTGTGACGACATGCATCGCATCATGGCAGTTGATACGAGATACCCTGGGAGCACCCATGATGCATTCATCCTACGCGAGAGTGCTATATCTGCCATGTTTCAGCAGCAGCCAGAAGGACAGAGCTGGCTGCTCGGAGACAAAGGGCACGGCCTTGCCACCTGGCTAATGATGCCCCTAGGCATAACCCAGACGGAAGCTGACCGAGAATACAACATGTCGCACATTGTGATGCGTAGCATAATAGAGAGGACCATTGGCATCTTGAAGCAACGTTTCCGATGCCTGGACCATTCCAGAGGCTACTTGCAATATTCCCCTGAGATTGTTGGTCAGTTCACTGTTGTGTGCTGCATGCTGCATAACTTAGCCATCATGAGGCAGCAGCAGCTGGTAGTAGAAGACCCACCAGAGGTGAGAGTGGCTGATGATGAGGAGGAACATGCAGATGACGAGGAGGAGGAGGAGGAGGAAGCCATGCAACTACCTGAACCCGCCCCTTTAACGATTGCTCAAGCCTTGCGCCAGCAGTTCATCCATGAACGCTTATCTGCCTGAAGGCTCAGCGGCAACTATTCCAAATGGACCATGTTTACTGTTTGGACCTATTCCGTAATGTTGTGTTGTAGTAATGGAACAAATAATGGAAATGATTCTTCTTTAGTTCAAAAAGTTGTGTTAATAATGGAACAAATAATGGAAATGATTCAGTTATAATTTAAAATACATTTTATTCAAAAGTTTAACACTTGTTTGTACTTAACTTAAGTTTAATAAAAATATTCTTGTATCAAACTTTAAAGTTTTCAGTTAAGATCACTTAAAAACTTTAAGGTCACTTACAGACATTTAAACTTGTAAATTTACATCACTTACAAAAAACTTTTAATTTAAGAACAATTACAACAGTAACATCAATAATACCAACAACAACAGCAAAGAAAGGCTGCACCCATCTCTCCTCCACTTTATTCTAAGACTGCCCACTGCCCTTGGTTTTGGTGACTTCACCGCTGCCCACAGGTGGCGCAGCATTTCTTGGGTTGATACCAAGTTTATTCTTTCAAGCATCTCGGGTAATGCACACTTTTTGATGGGGACTGTGGGCAGACGGTAATTTGGAAGGCCCGGCTTGGGGCTCTTCAGAGGATGGTCTGGAGATTGGAGTGGAAGTGGCAGTTGATTCCATCAATGGCTGCGGGGTCTGGGTGTGTTCCCTTATTGCAGCAGCTAACTCCGACATTTCCTCCATCATGGTGTCTCAACTACCTGCAACATTCCCTCCCTCATGTTCACCGACAGTGTATCAGCTACCTGCAACATTCTCTCTCTCATGTGCCCGGACAGTGTTCCCATTTCTCGTGAGAGTGTTGTTACTTCTTCCAAAAGTCCCGATACCTCATCACCCACCTCACTGATGGTGTCCAGGAGAGATCGCGTAAGGTCAATGCTCTCTGCACTCATTGCAATCATTTGAACCACATCGGTTAGATCCTGCACCTCAGGAAAGCGCTGTCGAGCTCTCCTTCCCCTCCTCACCCTGGGTGTGCCTCGCTGCATCCCACTGGGACCCGCAGCCTCAGACGGTGGGGCCCTGGGTGTGCGTTGCTGCACCCCTCTGGTGTCATGTATCTTACATTATTATATATAACTGTATCCTAACATGCTATACATGACTGTAATAAGATATGACCTGTAACCACCAGCATACCTTACCACCAGGGGTGCACTTGCAAGAGACAGGTATATCAGGACAGGTCTCAGGCAAGTGCAGCATTCCAGAGCTGTGAAATAAAGGTGTAGGTCCAGAGTGACCTTGACTTCATTACATGCCTCGTGTGAATCTGTACTGAGGGGACAGGACTTTACAACTAGAACCCACAGCCTCGGACTGTGCGAAACAATGGAATGTCCCAACAACACTCGTACCACTCAGGAAAGGGGCTGGCACCTCAATGGGCGGCACTTGCACCTCCTCCAGAGTGAGTACAACAGTGGGAGCTTCATCCATCCCCTCCCCCTCTCCCCCATGCTCTTGGTCTGGAAGGTGGGATTGGAAGAGGTTCTCCTCTTCAGGCGCGTCTGTGTCTGAATCCTCTTCTGCATCGGCTTCAGCCTCGTCAGGGTTGGCCTCAAGTTCTGTAAAATATAACAGAACAGACAAATGGTTAGCAGCAGAGGAGGGGGCAGGGTGGGTGACATGAGTAGGCTCACACAGCCCAGGCAGCAGGCTCATTTGAAGGACCGCGATGAATGATAGCACATTGCATCAACCGAAGCGTAGCTGGTGGAGACATCCCCATGAACCGAAGAATGGCTACCCTGCGCAGTACTTGACTTTTAGCAAAGCCAGACTGTGGAATTTGCAGGACTTACCCTCTCCCTCGAGTGGTGATTGCTTTTCTCCAGGCAGGACCCATCAAAGCAGCGACCCTCTCTTCCAAGGGTGTCAGTGGGTGCAGATTTGCCGGGCCTCCTCCTGTTCGACTTCTCTCTCTTTTGTCGTGTGCCACCTTCCTCTGCAAAGATGAAAATACAGGCAACTCTCGATTATCCGTACACGGATCTAACGGAGAACCCGCTGCAACAGCACTTTTAAAAACTGTGATAGTGTCCCGTGTACAGCTGCACCAAGATGGACATTTCGCTGTTTTTCTAATCTCAGCACCGGAAAACAAGCTGATCCCAACTGCAACAGAAAGCAATGCAAAGCTCCTGTCCAAACTACTCATTTTTGGTCTTAAACGCGCTCTTACACACGACCATTAAACCCACCCCACACACAGTCCTGCGCTGACCACTTTCTGCACTGTCCGCTGTTTGTACGAAAGCGCTGACATCAGTGAGTAACTGCAGCCCTGAGTGCAATGAATTATTTATTGAATGTTCGCACTCCAGAGAGTTTAAAAATATCCGCTTCCAACACAACAAGGTTCACCGTGTCCTTGCCTGCGTTTTTACCTTTCTCTCCACGTCAAATTTGGGACCCAGACATTCCCGCCATTACGTGCACTCGCCCTAGCGGCAAAATCGTTTACCCGGAATAGCCCGATCCCCGAGGGACCCGGATAATTGAGAATTGCCTGTATAACTTTTTAAGAGAGGGTGTCTTTCTGCTGGGTGGGACATACAGTTAGTCACATTTAAAATTGCAATTCCAGTGAATAAATGAAAATATTACTTACACTAACTACTTGACTAAGGTCCTGTCACTTCTTTTTACACTGGCCTCCAGACCTCAGGGTGGTCACCATTGCACAGTAATCTCCTGCAAGTTGGTTCCAGCGTTTCTTCATTTCTTTTGGTGAAACTTTTATGTGACTCGCACCATCTGGCCTCAATTACAGTAACTCGTGCTTTCACTTCCTCTTGTGAGAAATTCTTGGTCCTTGAGCCGCATTGCATATTGTAGCTCCGATTTTTCCACTGAGAATTAAAGTTCTCACACACAACTGGCTCTTTAAAAATGGCCGAATGCAGACCGGGAGGTGAACTGGGCATGCGCCCCCATAGCAGTCACGTCAAAAACGCCATTTTTTCCCCCGCACATGCACAGAAGGGGGTGCATCGTTTTTTTGGGCGCAGACATTAGGCTCCACCCCCCTGAAGCTAAAGGACAGGCTGCGCGGCGCCAATTTCAAAAATTAGAACGGGGAAACTGGCAAGTTTTTTTTTGGAGTCGTCAGGGCCAAAAAAAATGGGTGTAACTCTTGAAATACGCCTCAAAACGGCATTGGGGAAAATTGAGCCCTGTATTATTAGATAGAGCTAGTAGCCTGAAATAACTCTGCACATCTTTTAGGAGTGGATCTAGAATGCTCCAAATCTTGAGGTGAGGAGCTTTTGCATTTTATTGGTGGGCACCCACACTAGGGATGGGACAACTGGGGTGCCCACCTCAGCTGAGGGAAGGGATTTGGCAGTGGGGTCTTACCCATTGCGCAGGTGGACTGGTGTTGCTAGCCGAAGATGATAAAGAATTCAAAGATGGCGCTGCTTCTCTGGAGGCCTGTTTGATGGATTGCTTTCAGAAACGGGCATTTCCAGAAAAGTTTAATTCAGCCCTTCTGGGCTCTTAGCAGCACTGGGTGCAAAAAATGCCCAGTGGTGCTAAGAGAGTAAATAGAGAACTCATTGCATGGCACTTGCCCATTTGTGGGCAGGAATATTATGAGTCTGCCTCTAAATCTACAAGATTTTGCGATGGGCAGAAAAAGGAGTGGGGAATTGATGTAACCAGGCTCTGCCCCACATTCTGACCAAACAGCGCACAGTTTATAACCGTAGGACCACAGAATTACTGGGCCAATACTCCCAGTCTAATTCTTTGATATGAGGTCTTGAATACTGCACCTGTTGTGCATCAACTTTTCTCATGGTTATACAAAGGCTTTCTTCTTTATCGAATCCTGTAGCCTGGAAATTATTGTTGGTGATACGCACAGATGAACACACTTGTTAAAATAGCAAACATAGGAATGCCATACAAACGCATCAAGCATCAGTCTGCTAAGAAGACTATGGGAAGAATATGGATGTGTCCTTTAAGTATTGTTACTGGAAGTATGGGAGTTTTAGCCTGAAATCTCTTCCCTATTTTTTTATATATCTTCCCATGCGGATTTGCTTTGCATTTCCTTGATTCCATTAACATTTTTCTTTACATTCTTTCCTTGCGTCTTTGAATCTCCTCCTTTTCATTAGCCTCAAATAGTAACCAGAAGCTGAATTTCATGCTGTAAAACATGAAAGCTGAATCCATACTTCGCTCTGTGTAGACTCACTATGAAGCAAAGGTTATTGTAGCAAAACCCGAGGAATTCTGCTTTTAAAACCCAGGCTTGGTGTCACCTAATCACCACTGCTTCATCTTGATAAATCTATCTTCTCTACTACTTGGTTCAAGCACATCGGTTGAAATTGTGCAGTGCTATATTAATAACAAATGATTTTTTTGCATGGCTTTGGAATTCCTTTGCCTGCTCTTTGAACAAATGTGTTAACCTGTTTATTTAAATGGTGTTAAGGCTTTGGTTAATATAGCAGAGGAATTTCATACAAAGGTGTTCATTGCTAATATCTATACTGTATTGGAGAACACCAATTCACTAGGTCCTCAACTCAGCTGTTCCGTATTGCTAAAATATTATATGTAAGTTTTGTCACTTCCCTCACTTCCTGTTGTACATCACTTCCCACCCACCACCCGTACCCCACACAGTCACACTATGAGAGCCAGGGCCATTATTCATCAAGTCATAGGTGTGAGCTCTTTATTCACGAGTCTGCCACATATATGTGTGCTTTATCTTGCACTAAAGTCCTGTCTATCCTCTGTTTAGTTTCCATAGTTTAAGGCAGGTGGGTGCGCGGGAATGGAAGTGAAACCAGGCTGCTGGAAATAGTGAGTTATATTTTGTAATGAACACATTTTAAATACACTGAATAAATCACCTCCTGTCAGTTCACTTAATAAAACCATAGAACCAGTTACATGATACAGGTACTGCAGACCTTCATACTGTCAGTGTTGGACATGTGACCCTTTCACCTATACCACATTGTCTCTGCAGTGCTCCTCCTGTATACATTAAGGGTCAACTCCAGTTTATAGTAATATGCTCTAACAATAACAAGACCAACTTATTTATATAGTGCCTTTAATGTTAAAAAGAAAGATGCCAAGGTGCTTTGCATATGGGCACAATGAGTTGAAATGCTCAGCCAGGAAAAGAGATTAGGAGGAATGACCCAAAGCTAATTCAAAGAGATGGTTTTTGAGGAAGTTCTTAAAGATGGAGAGAGAGGTGCCAAGGAAAGGAGGTTTAGGGAGGAAATTCCAAGTAGTAGGACCTAGGTGGTTGAAGGCCCTGCTACTACTGGTGGGTTGACTTAAGTAGATGCACAGAGAGCTGGAGTCAGAGCAACAGAGTATTTGGAAGGGGGTGTAGGGCTGGAAGAGATAGGGTGGAGCAAAACAATGGATGGACTTATAGCAAGGACCCAGGTTTCGAATTGAATGCGTTGGAGGACAGGAAGACGGTAGATTAATGGATGAGCGGGTATTAGTACAGGACAGGATACGGGTGGTGGAGTTTTGGACAAGTTGGAGTTTATGGAGCGTGAGGCCAGCATGGAGAGGTCTAGAGCGTTGACACATAGCCTGAAGTTTGCAACAAGGTAGTGGCACATTATGTTTAATCTTGAGACTATGGTGCAAGATTATGGTTATGGTTAATCTTGAGACTGAAACTGAAAATACACTTAATCATAGAATCATAGAAGTTTACAGAAAGCCAGGAGGCCATTTTGGCCCATTGTATCCATGCTGGCCAACAAGAGGCTATCCAGCCTAATCCCACTTTCCAGCTCCAGGTCCGTAATCTTGCAGGTTACGGCACTTCAAGTGCACATCCAAGTACTTTTTAAATGTGGTGAGGGTTTCTGCCTCTACCACCCTTTCAGGCAGTAAGTTCCACACCCCCACAACCCTCTGCGTGAAGAAATGTCTCCTCAAATCCCCTCTAAACCTTCTACCAATTACTTTAATCCTACGTTGCTCTTTTATCCATGCGAGCGGAGCTACCCGAATGGTTTATTCTACCTATATTAAGCTGTGTTTTTGTTGATGGCTTGATGGTAAATGGGATGATTGAATTGTGTAACCTGAATTGAAGTGAGATTGTACCAACATGATTTGACCAGTTGCAATAATACTTAGTTTTATTACACTGTGTGTTGCAGAATAGTGCCCAATGCCTCTGAGTTGTGGGTTCAAGCCCCACTTCAGGGACTTGAGCACATAATCTAGGCTGACACTTCAATGCAATACTGAGGGAGTGCTGCACTATTGGAGGTGCTGTCGTTTGGATGAGACATTAAACCGAGGCTCCATCTGCCCTCTCAGATGGATGTTAAACTATCCCATGGCACTATTTGAAAACGAGCAGGGGAGTTCTCCTGGTGTCCTGGCCAATGTTTATTCCCCTTTATTCCTCAACCAACATTACTAAAACAGGCCATATATTTTATTGTTGTTTGTGGGACCTTGCTGTGTGCACATTGACTGCTGTGTTTCCCTACATTACAACAATGACTACACTTCAAAAGTCCTTAATTGGCTGTGAAGTGCTTTAGGATGTCCTGAGGATATGAAAAGGCCTAGTTTGTTTTCTTTTTATCTACTGAACACCTTGTACGAATGACTAAAGAACAGATAGCTTAAGTCAGTAAATCTGCTAATTTGTTATTGGCTTATATCATGAGAACTGCTGGAAAGAATTGTTGGTGTGGGGTAATTTTGACTTTATCAATAGTGTAAAATGGATGATAGAGAATCGGCAGCCCATTGAAGTCAATGGAACTGAAAATTGGGAAAAGTATAAAATGGGCTACCATCTCGCTATCATCCATCTCACACTATCGTACAATGTCAAGATCTACCCCTGTCTTGATTATTTATTATTCTATAGGTTACATATTCATGGATCGACAAGTGCATTTTTATATCCTTTGCGGTCTCGGCCTGCGCAAATTGCAACGCCTCCTGGAAGAAGGAACCTATGTTGCCTGAGCAGAATCGGGACCCGATTTTGTTGTGCAATGCAGGCAAAGGGTTTTTGTGGTTCTAGTGTTCTACGACTAGTGCTTCTGTATGCTCACACACTTAATATTTACTTCACATCAAGCCTATTTACTTCTGCAAGACTATATATTCAGTTCAGTCATCTTTGTTTGTTTGAAGGGATTAGAGGATATATAATATACTGGGAAAATGACCCAAGTTGCTCTCTGTGCTTCTTTAGCTATTAATACAGTGTAACAGAGCAAAACCGCTGGTCGCTCTTAACAGTTTGAGAAACAGGTTCTGCACCACAGTTTTTGCTTTCAGTGGAAAACCCTTTCTTGAACTGTTAATGCATTGTACTGAAATGGTTCTGTATTTCAGTTGGATTGCCCCGCCTTTTCCCGCCCTGACATAAAGTAAGCGATCCTGCTGAGACATTCTGTTCCCAGCGCCATCCGACGGGAAGATATTCGGGGTCAGTCTCGGGACACAGGGAGGGCTGAGCCCTGGCACTGCAGTTGGCAGGGAGCTCGGGTGAGCTGACAAAACCTGCACGCTAGTGGGACTGACCCCGACCGCGGCAACCCAGGACGACACAGTGGAAGGAAAGCTTTTCAACGGATCAGGCTTTTTCAGATCCTACTGAAGCACCAGAGACAGGAGAGGCAAGGGGTGGGGGGGGGGGGGGGGTTGCAGTTTTAATACACATCGGAGGGAGCTTGACAAAATGATTGACTTGGCAGTTGATTGTATATCATTTTCAAGGGAGGGGGGAGTCTCCTCGTTAGGAGGATTTAGAAAAGAGTATCTTTAACATTTTTTCTTTCTGAAAAGTTTTCATTTGACCTGAATCCCGATGACATTATGGATGTAATAAGTGGCAGGAACTGCATGCACAGCAGTTGAATTAATGCCCGTACTTTCAAATGAGAGGATAGTGGAAGAATCCCGGGACAGTAATCCATATCCAGCTGAGCTGCTGCACAGAGTCAGGTTCACTGGGGGCAATTGTAATCTACCCTGGCCATCGGCAAACTGACGGGATTGGATGCATCGCTGGTTATACATCTCGCCCGATTGATATCAATGGACAGTAATATTGGGTGTGTGTAAAAGTGGCATTCCAGCGGGGTAACCAGTATATACCCCCAGTATATTCGAGGCAGCCCTATCCCTGCCAACGATAAAAACAAAATATTTTTCAAAGCCAACAGACAAAAAAAGTACTCAAAGCATTTTTATTGCTGTTTTTCCCCAAAGAGGCACTGATGGCAAAACTCCTTTTAATAGTCTTTCTTTATTATTTTTAATAGGTACAAAGCCCCTTTATATATGTTATCTGACCTAAAGTCAAAAACACTGCTTTAGGCAGACTTCCAGCGCTTTTGGCAGTTATATTCCATTAGTTGGAAGAACCCTTTGCACAGCATGATCATGAAGTCTCAGAAATGCAACCCCTTCAATTATACCTTGTCACACCACTCCTGAAGAAGCAGGGACCGATAGCCACCAGGGTGAGGTGTAGTCCTGAACTCGCAGACATCGTCTACTTTTCAAATTCTTTGAAAAAAATGATACTTCCTCATTTTCTTCTCTCCTCAAGGCTCTTGTTGAGTGTGAGAGCCTGCTGGTACCTTGCCTAAGTGACCATTCTTCTTGTACTGGCTCAGGCACTTTACTTGGTAGCCTCTTCAGTTGTTTGGAGGGGGAGGGGGGTGTGAACGTTGGAGGTGGTGGAGGATCAAAGCGGTCCTGCCCTCACCCAATGTCTACACTAGGGCACTTGCCAACAAGGGAGCCGACATAACAAAATCACATTATCTGGTCATTATCACATTGCTGTTTGTGGGAGCTTGCTGTGCACAAATTGGCTGCTGCGTTTCCCACATTACAACAGTGACTGCACTCCAAACGTACTTAATTGGCTGCAAAGTGCTTTGAGATGTCCGGTGGTCATGAAAGGCACTATATAAATGCAAGTCTTTCCTTTGAGATAGTCATCAGGAGTAGGAACATCATTTTTCTCTCGCCCAGGTCCACTGTTGCTGTGACTGTGACTCCACCCCAACCCAGGATTGAACCTGGAACCTTCCTGGTCTGTATTGCTTAATAGCTCACCCCGCATTGCATTTACCTATTGAGTCAATTGCAGAGCTTTAAAGAAAAAGGTTCCAACAATTTCTATAAAAATATCAGACAACGTTGTTTCTCCTTTCGGGACTCTCCCACGTAATAGAGGACCGTTTACCTAATGTCTTGCGGTTTGTTTTATCCTGACAAAATCTCTTGCAGGCAGAAAGAGATAGTAGCCCCCTCATCTAGAGAGTTACAAGGCTGCTGCACACAAAGGACCACATGTCTGCACAGTCAAACCTCCCCCCCCTCACTCCCCAACCCTAGAGAGCTGCAGATCCACTGTCCACATTCTTAATACGGGACCAAAGTCCATCAACCAACACTTACAATTAAAAACTGCCTTCCTGATGCCTTCAGAAAGATCATGGGTTTGATCCTTATTTGTGTATAGTTAGCCCATATATATATTCATATTGGTAGTCTGTCGTATCCAACAAAGACGTTGATGTGCTAATCATCAATGGCATGTGTCTTCAAGTGGCTGTATAGGCCAATTCTGGATGCACACGTCGGACAAGGGAAGTTCGATGTGCCTGATGCTGACAGTACTGCCACCTGATGTCGTCTATCTCTAGTGTCCCGCAGGCGTTGACATCGGCTATCTTCGAAGGTCTGGCAGGCAGTCCTCGTGAGTGTTCGCTACTGGATTTTATTAGCTGCTGTACTCTCGAGGTCCTTTGGTCGGATGCCACAGTACTGGAGGTTAACCTTGATGCAATCTTTGTAGCGCTTGCGGGGGCGCCCCTGGTGTCTTCTGCCTTCACAGAGCTCGCCGTGAAGAAGCTGACGAGGGATCCTTGACTCATCCATGCGGATGACATGTCCAGTCCACCGAAACTGGGCTCGCATGATCATCATAAGAACATAAGAATTAGGAACAGGAGTAGGCCATCTAGCCCCTTGAGCCTGCTCCGCCATTCAACAAGATCATGGCTGATCGGGCCGTGGACTCAGCTCCACTTACCCGCCCGCTCCCCACAACCCTCTGGGAGAAGAAATTCCTTCTCAACTCGGTTTCAAATTGGCTCCCCCGTATTTTGAGGCTGTGCCCCCTAGTTCTAGTCTCCCCGACCAGTGGAAACAACCTCTCTGCCTCTATCTTGTCTATCCCTTTCATTATTTTAAAAGTTTCTATAAGATCACCCCTCATCCTCCTGAACTCCAACGAGTAAAGACCCAGTCTACTCAATCTATCATCATAAGGTAACCCCCTCATCTCCGGAATCAGCCTAGTGAATCGTCTCTGTACCCCCTCCAAAGCTAGTATATCCTTCCTTAAGTAAGGTGACCAAAACTGCACGCAATACTCCAGATGCGGCCTCACCAATACCTTATACAGTTGCAGCAAAACCTCCTTGCTTTTGTACTCCATCCCTCTCGCAATGAAAGCCAACATTCCATTCGCCTTCCTGATTACCTGCTGCACCTGCAAACTAACTTTTTGGGATTCATGCACAAGGACCTCCAGGTCCCTCTGCACCGCAGCATGTTGTAATTTCTCCCCATTCAAATAATATTCCCTTTTACTGTTTTTTTCCCAAGGTGGATGACCTCACACTTTCCGACATAGTATTCCATTAGCCAAACCTTAGCCCATTCGCTTAACCTATCTAAATCTCTTTGCAGCCTTTCTGTGTCCTCTACACAACCCGCTTTCCCACTAATCTTTGTGTCATCTGCAAATTTTGTTACACTACACCCTGTCCCCTCTTCCAGGTCATCTATGTATATTGTAAACAGTTGTGGTCCCAGCACCGATCCCTGAAACACACCACTAACCACCGATTTCCAACCCGAAAAGGACCTATTTATCCCGACTCTCTGCTTTCTGTTAGCCAGCCAATTCTCTATCCATGCTAATACATTTCCTCTGACTCCGCGTAACTTTATCTTCTGCAGTAACCTTTTGTGTGGCACCTTATCGAATGCCTTTTGAAAATCACATCCATCGGTACACCTCTATCCACCATGCTCGTTATATCCTCAAAGAATCCCAGTAAATTAGTTAAACATGATTTCCCCTTCATGAATCCATGCTGCGTCTGCTTGATTGCACTATTCCTATCTAGATGTCCCGCTATTTCTTCCTTAATGATAGTTTCAAGCATTTTCCCCACTACAGATGTTAAACTGCCTTTTGTCTGCCCCCTTTTTTAAACAGAGGCGTTACATTAGCTGCTTTCCAATCCGTTGGTACCTCCCCAGAGTCCAGAGAATTTTGGTAGATTATAACGAATACATCTGCTATAACTTCCGCCATCTCTTTTAATACCCTGGGATGCATTTCATCAGAACCAGGGGACTTGTCTACCTTGAGTCCCATTAGCCTGTCCAGCACTACCCCCCTAGTGATAGTGATTGTCTCAAGGTCCTCCCTTCCCACATTCCTGTGACCAGCAATTTTTGGCATGGTTTTTGTGTCTTCCACTGTGAAGACCGAAGTAAAATAATTGTTTAAGGTCTCAGCCATTTCCACATTTCCCATTATTAAATCCCCCTTCTCATCTTCTAAGGGACCAACATTTACTTTCGTCACTCTTTTCCGTTTTATATATCTGTAAAAGCTTTTACTATCCATTTTTATGTTTTGTGCAAGTTTACCTTCGTAATCTATCTTTCCTTTCTTTATTGCTTTCTTAGTCATTCTTTGCTGTTGTTTAAAATTTTCCCAATCTTCTATTTTCCCACTAACCTTGGCCATCTTATACGCATTGGTTTTTAATTTGATACTCTCCTTAATTCCTTGGTTATCCACGGCTGGTTATTCCTTCTCTTACCGCCCTTTTTCACTGGAATATATTTTTGTTGAGCACTATGAAAGAGCTCCTTAAAAGTCCTCCACTGTTCCTCAATTGTGCCACCGTTTAGTCTGTCTTTCCAGTTTACTTTAGCCAACTCTGCCCTTATCCCACTGTAGTCCCCTTTGTTTCAGCATAGTACGCTCGTTTGAGACACTACTTCCTCACCCTCAATCTGTATTACAAATTCAACCATACTGTGATCACTCATTCCGAGAGGATCTTTTACTAGGAGACCGTTTATTATTCCTGTCTCATTACACAGGACCAGATTTAAGATAGCTTGCTCCCTTGTAGGTTCTGTAACATACTGTACTAAGAAACAATCCCGTATGCATTCTATGAATTCCTCCTCCAGGCTACCTCAATGCTAGTTGATTGTGCTGCTCCAGAACCTCAAAGTTTGACACCCGGTCTTGCCAGCGTATGTGGAGTATAGATCTGAGACTGCGCATATGGAAAGCTTCCAACTTTTTGATGTGACGCTTGTAGGGTGTCCAGGTCTCACATCCATAAAGGAGAGATGAGAGAACGACTGCTCTATACACCAACAATTTAGTTGACAGTCGGATGTGGTGATGACTCAACACCTTAGTGCGCAAGCGATCAAGTGCCTGGCTGGCTTTACAGATCCTTGCATCAATTTCCTTGTCCAAGGACCCATCACTTGATATGGTGCTGCCAAGGTACTTGAAGCTGTCCACTGACTTTAGTTGTATACTGCTGATGAAGACTGTGGGAGCAGGTGCTGTGGTGCCAGGGGCAGGCTGATAAGAGAACCTCGGTTTTACTAAGGCTGATGGTTAGGCCAAACAATTCTGTTGCCTCAACAAATTTACTGAGTATAAATTGTAGGTCACTCTCCTTGTATGCTATAAGGGCGCAGTCGTCAGCAAAGAGTGCCTCTAGGATGAGTCGTTTCCGTACTTTGGTCTTTGCAGGAAGGTGGCGGAGGTCGAACAGTGAACCATCTAATCGATATTTCAGGTAGAGCCCAAACTCCAAGTCTTTTATGGCATAGTTCAAGACGCAGGTAAAGAATAGGTTGAACAGAACTGGAGCGAGTACACAACCTTGTTTCACTCCATTTGAGATGGCAAATGGGGCTGTGGTTGTGCCGTCTGAGAGCACTTCACCTGTCATGTTGTGATGAAACAGCTCGATGATGTGGACAAACTTCCTTGGGCACCCAAGTTTCGTCAAGATTGACCACAGTATCAAAGGCCAGCTGATTTCAGCTAAAGCAGCAATAACCATTCTACAATTGGCTTCAGCTCCCTTGGGTTGGGGGAAATCGGACATGCCATCCAGTGTCCTCTGCTCTATTGTTGTGTGATGAGCACACAGGCTAAGATTAGGTGAGGAGAGGATCGAGATTGACTGTGATGTCACCCTGGTGAAATAGCCTACTGACAGCCACTTATACAGCTGGTCCATTTTTGCAGCAATACTGGCAGATTGGACGACATGCCAGATAATAAACAGCAAGTTGATGCCTTCAGAAGGGGAGGGACAGGGAAAGAAGGAAACTGCTGAGGGAACAAAAGGAACACAAGTGAACTTAGTGATCAATATTTGCTGTGCCATCTTTTGTATACACCCTTTCATAATGAGAATCCCGAAGAATTGCCACTCCTTAGTATTATCCATACAGCAACTCACTTCCTTTTTTCGAATGTTAATAAATAATTAACTACTGTCCTTACCTTAAAAAATGCAATTGCTGTTACTTCAGAAATAGATAAGTTAATTGTTATTGGGGCACAATTAGTGGCAGTTCAAATATTTACTGTAAATATCTGGTTTGAATGGTATATATGAACTTGTGAAAATAGATCAAATTCTGTCACCGGCTAATTCAAGAAAGACATTTTAAATTGTTTTAGAAAGGTCGCGACTGCTGCCAGTGAACCAGAAGTAGTTGCACATGTGATCTTCAAATGCCATTTTTAAAAAGATGATGAAGTTGAGCTTACGTTCTGTTTAGATGATAGGAAAGAGATTTAAAAAAAAAGAGAAACATATAAAACTAAAGTTGATAAAGTTGAGCCTGGAAAATGATGCGCGTTTTTAATTTTATTTGCATTTCTTTATAATAAAATGATTTCCAACAAGGAAAGAAAACACTGTAAGACATTTTTAAATAACGAGGATGTTTATCGAGCCAATCCAAAGGGAATGTTTCAATATTCGTTTCTCTGTATTTCTTGCCTGTGTTTATTCTCAAATCAGCGTCTCCACAGAACTACAGATCTTACGATGGCAAATATTACAAATAATAAATGGATTTTGATCATCAAAAGCAAATAAGAGTTGGCATTTACGCAGACCTCCATCTATTGCGAACGTTATTTTTAAAATTTGGGATCTTCTGGTAGCTTCTGGTTTATTGGCAGGAGTCAGTCGGTTTTAGGAAAGTAATTAGGGGTGGTTTATTTTACATTGTGAGATATATAATAGAAAACTGAAATTAGCAGCAAGATTATTTTATAAAGCTAATCCAGTTAATTGGTTCTGACATAAGCTCACATGCAGTGAAGAGATGGTATAGTGGGCAATAATTTCCAGTGTGCAACTTGAGCAGTTGCAGAGGAGCTAGCACTTGGTAATATTTTATAGCAGAGCACAAGATACCACATGGCACACTATGTTCTGTATAAGTTAACATCAGCTATTACAAAACACTTAACCCTTTGAAGGTGGGTATCATGTGGCCAAAGCGGAATTTTACCATCTGACTTAAAGTGCAATGGCATGTTAAAGTCGAGCAGCCCCTGTGTATAATTAAATTTAAATGTTGAGAATTATTTTTGTATCTGTGTATAATATGCACCTCCCACTTACGGAATTTCTTTTGAGGGGGAGGGAGTTCATATTGCACTTGAAGATTTATGGCACTACATATCTAGTCTGACCAAACATTCTGCTTTAAGGTCGTTTCTGTTTAAATACTTTGTGTAGATTATTAGAAGGCTTTTGGTTTTGAGAGAGAACCTGCATCACTTTTGCTGCAGTGACAAAATGCACAAGGTTTCTTCGACAGCACCTCCCAAACCCACGACCTCTACCAGCTGGAAGGACAAGGGCAGCAGGTGCACCACCATCCTGACTTAGAGTATATCACCGTTCCTTCATCGTCGCTGGGTCAAAATCCTGGAACTTCCTACCCTACAGCACTGTGGGAGTACCTTCACCACATAGACTGCAGTAGTTCAAGAAGGTGGCTCACCATCACCTTCTTGAGGGCAATTCGGGATGGCCAATAAATGCTGGACTTGCCAGCAACACCCACATAATAATAAAAAAAGATGCCTCCCATGTTTATTTTATGTCAACATGTCATGTGTTTGTAAACAAATGAAAATGGTTTGCCAAACATTTTTCCAGAAAGTCTGTGTCTGCCCCTCTAATACAAACTTGTACAGATTACTTTACTTAATGTGAAATATAATGTAATAAAATGATCAATTACGAAATACTTTTTTTCTGTGTGAGGAATGAGAAACCTGGCATAAGGGGCAGCCAACGTCTTGGTTAGATTAACATGCTGCAGTGACCATGTGACAGGATTGTAGACACCATGGGGATGTCTGGGAAAACAGTGAATGGAGGACTAGACATCTCCTCATAGAAGGGCTGGAAAATTGTAGCGGGGGGGAGGCGGGTCAATCCATTCCGCATCGACAGTTCTGGTTGAAAGTGGTCTGCTTGTCCTGTTAGTAAGGAAACTGCATACGGCAGAGAGAGAGAGGGACCAAAACAGGAAAAAAGCTCTAAAGAGGTTTTTTTCCTCACGTTTTCTGCTCAAAGTGACCATTCTTCAAGACTGTTGACAGGCTGTTTGACAATGAGAGGTACCACAACTGATTCTGATTCTACCCTCCCTTGATGTTGTTGATAGTGATAAGGAACAAGAACCCTGGCTGTTGTTTTTTTCCTTCCTAGCCTGAGACCAATTGTACTGTCCACAGTCGTCACTCCAGCTGAAGTCAATTAGGCAGCAGAGAGCAAAGTTGTTGCGTTTTATAAAAAGGTGGCTCCGTATACTCTGATACAAATCTAGCAACCATTTGCTGAAGAATCTATTAGAGGGGAGGGCTGAACCCTCGATATTCTTCACTGTTGGCCATTTGAAAAAATATCTAATTATATAATGAGCTCCACATATTCCGAAGAAACTTTTATTCCGAGGTATCGAGATCCTTTCTTATGGTTTTGCCTCCTGACTTATTTCTAAAGCACTGGGAGCAAGTCCCAAGATTATAATATTAAAATGGAAGTAAAAACCTGCAGATGACCTCATAGTTTTAGTGTAGGCCCACTGTCTAAAAACCATCGTACTCATTGCGTAGTGAGATGGCAGCTGTACCAACACTCCTGTCTTTGTTAAGCTGATTATCTTTTGATTTACCTGTCAAATAATTGCCATCTGAGTTATTAAAAATGTGATGTGTCGGCATTGTAAGTCTCACCAATGGCGGCCAACACTGCACTCTGCTCCAAAATAAACAGTGCTCACTCGGCCCTGCTTCCCAGTGAAGATGCTTGGAGAGTTTCGGATTACAGGCCAGTGATGATTGACAAGAGCTCCTCCAGGCATCTTCTTTCTGGAAATTGTTATGCCATCTGTGAAAAAACATTCTTTGATATTACTTTAAAATGCACTTGGCCTTCGCAGCTACTGTATTGCAACACCGTTGTCGATTATTAGCTTGTCAAATGATGAGTGTGCTTATTTTGTGTACCGTCTGTCTCAGCTCTGTGATATAGTTTAGGATTTTTTTATTATCAGTTTCTAATAGGAGATCGTGACCAAGACCTGGAGTGCAATGTACATTGTTCTGGCTCTCAGCTGAAGCCCCTCTGCGTGTCTGATGGCAGGACGTACGAATCAAGATGTGATTATCTGAGAGCCAAGTGCAGGGATTCAACACTGGAGATCACACACCGAGGCAGATGTAAAGGTAACTCATCGCCCCTCAGTGTCACAGATACCGAATTAGCCAATAGCTATTTGTTATAAAGTAAATAATGGCTATAAGGCAGTAATTTCATGGTGAGGTTCTAAAGGCAGTTTCCTGATTGGCTTTAAGTATGCTCTGAACCTCGAGGATATGAGAGAGGGATATTCTTACTTTGGGTGATTATTGGATCCGCCGCCCTTGATCCATAGAATTATAGAATCTCACAGCACAGAAGGAGACCATCGAGCCTGTTCCGGATCTTTGAAAGAGCTATCGAATTAGTCCCACTCCCCCGCTCTTTCCCCATAGCCACGCAAAATTTTCCTTTTCAAATACATAGCCAATTCCCTTTTGAAAGTCACTATTGAATCTGCTTTAACCACCCTTTCAGGCAATCCAGATCATAGCTGCATAAAAAAATTATTCTCAACGCCCTCCTGGCTCTTTTGCCAATTATTTTAATTCGTTCAGGGGATGTGTGCATTGCTGACAAGGCCAGCGTTTATTGCCGCTCCCTAATTGCCCTTGAGAAGGTGGTGGTGAGCTGCTGCAGTCCATGTTCTTTTCAGAGGTTTGGTACAACTGAGTGTGTTGCTAGACCATTTCAGAGGGCAGTTCGAGTCAACTAACTTGCTGTGGGTCTGGAGCCAGACCAAGTAAGGACAGCAGATTTCCTTCCCTAAAGGACATCAGTGAACCAGATTTGTTTTTGTGACAATCCAGTAGTTTCATAGTCACCATTTTTGTCACTAGATTTTTATTCCAGATTTGTTTAATTAACTAAATTAAAATTCCCCAGCTGTCCTGGTGGGATCCGAACTCACGTCTCCGGATCATTAGTCCTGGTTCCTGCTGTCAATGGAAACCGTTTCTCCTTATCTGCTCTATCAAGACCTTCATCATTTTGAACACCTCCATTAAATCTCCCCTTAACCTTCTCTGTTCAAAGCAGAACAATCTCAGTTTCTCTAGTCTCGCCACATAACTGAAGACCCTCAACCCTGGTATAATTCCAATAACTCCCCTCTGCACCCTCTCATAGGTCTTAACATCCTTCTTAAAGTGTGGTGCCCAAAATTGGACAACAGTCCAGCTGAGGCCTAAGCAGTGATTTATAAATGTTTACCATAAGTTCCATTTGGAAAGGAAAAATAGGAGAGATGCATAATGGGTGGCCGATCGATATTCCATGTTTTACGTTATCGCTGAAGGTCACAATTAACCCTGATGAACCTCACAGCATATTCATCATATCTGGAGCTTGTTGTTTTTTTGATAGTGGGCATCATTGTGGGCATCAAAGGTCAGGATGCTCAATGTAGTTGATAGTTGAGGACTAATCATTGTGATCAAATTACTGCGAGTTTAATTGAATGATGATTTATTGGCCTGTTGAGCCAGTCTCTCCATTCTTGACACTAGTTAATGCAGTAAAATGCCATTCTTCACGGCAACAAAATTGAATCAATGGCAGCACTGCTGGTTGCTGTTCATCCATTCTTCATGTTGCCCTCATTATACGCCACACATGCATTGAAGATTCTTCCCACATATTAAATCAAGGGAATAATTCGTAATTTGGAGATTATAAGCACACACGCCAAATCTGTTGACCCACTTGCACCCCTCCCTAGCCTCTCAAAGCTGAGACTTGAGTGCAGGCACCTACTATGTGGCACTAACATGTGTATCAACTGACAAAAAAAACAGGATAGCGTCACCAGCAAACGAACGAGTGATGCTCAGAATCTGACCGTTTGATTTTGTCGCCACTGCTGTAACTGCTCAAACAAATGTTTACACGATTATATACATCATGCACACCTTCCTTCACCCATGTAAGGAGTCATATTGGACGGTATTGGGTGAGCAAAATGTAGAGCTAAGGAACAAAAGGGTGTTCCCCATTCCACCTTCCCACAATGGATACATTGCTCAGGAAAACAATCTATGCAGGAAGTCCAGATTATTTTACAATTCCCTGAAGCAATCACTCTCGGGTCAAGTAACGCACAGTTGATGCTCCTCTATGTTCCTGGACATTGTGTCTCGGAAGACTACCCATTACAGAACCAGGATGACATTTTCATTTCTCACACTATTCATTCTGGTGGCATTTCCAAGTGAGATTTCCAGTAGTGCCCATTATTACTGGATCCTGGGTGTTTGGTGAGCTGGGAACATGGTCACTAGCAACTGAATTGAGATTGCTTGAAATTATTTCACTTTGTTCATCCAAAAAGAGATTTCTGTGCTTTGGGCTGAATTCTAACTCAGATGCTAGAGGTTAAAGTGCATTGTTCTAACTGACTATATACCATCCAATCTCCTGGAAATTTGACTCGTAAGTGGAAATGGTACCATTTATGATTTGCTGCATGTTGTGTATTTGATGTAATCACATTTGTCCTCTGTATGAATTGGACTAGACAAAGGTTGTCAAATGACATAATTTCTTTTTAACATAGATCTATCTTTGATATATAACTGGCACTCTAATAAATCTAATTTGTTGACTTAAATGTCTTCATTGACAGAAATGGGTGTGCGAAAGGGCAGGGGAAATGTCTGGGCCTGTGCAGCAAGGCACATATTTCTGCTCTCGAATGGTTGAGCAGACTGCTAATGTAAACTGCGATCAAATTCCTCAAGATCCCGAGCGAAAAATAAATAAATAAATAACCTGATCCTAATCGAAGCTGTTCAGAATCTCATTCTGTCAACAATCTGTTCTCTCTCTATACCAAGCAATATTTTGTAAATAGCCCCGACTTGCACTTGTTTAGAAGGCTCCTTTAATAAGTAGATTGATGCTCTTTTTCTCTCATTTTCTTTATATGTAGATCAGAGTAAAACAAAATCTGCTTAACTCCCTGGGTCTGGCACTGAGTGAAGATTTTTGACACTGAGGGAGAGGACAGCAGAGGAAGGAGGGGGCAGTTTACACCATTGTGCTGCACCTTCTCGTGGCTGAGACCAAGGCCTAATTATCGGTCACATATCTGACCTCTCTATTGGGGAGAGACGAAAGAATCCTCTTTAGGAAAAGTGGTTGGGGAGAGACGTTTGGAAAAAAAAAAATATTCGAAGGATCCCGATGAAATGCGATATGTTTGGGTTTTATATAATGCTAATAATTATCTTCTGTAAATACAACGGTCAAAATGTCTGCTGGCTCTTTTTACAGAAGCTGGCCCAACCAAGTGTCGGACAGAAAGGGCACAGCAAGCACAGGAACAGGCCAAGAAGCCGCAGGAGCCGGTTTTCATTCCAGAATGTAATGAGGATGGCTCATTTGCTCAGGTAAAGTAATGGTGAATGAGTCGGTGTGGGACAGTGAAGAAGCAGTCCCATTAATAGCCAAATTTAGTTTAATAACACTCCTGTGAAGCGCCTTGGGACATTTTACTACATTAAAGGCGCTATATAAATGCAAATTGTTGTTGTCATGGTGCCCACCGTCCCATTGTACTTGTGTGCTTACGATGGATCTAAGTGCTTTCTTTAACTGCTTCCTAATATTTAGTTATGTCTTCCTCTTTCCACTGAGGTACCATAAGCCGATTTTGGGAGATTATTGAGTTCACCCTGCGTCCATTAAACTTAAAGGGCTAAACTTTCCCCTTCATTTTCGGCGGTTTTCTCGGCGGTACAGCTGTTGTTTGACGGAGAACCGCCCGGCGAAAGTTTCCTCTATTTCTTAAAGAGTTTCGTCCACATTTTGAAAAGACCGAATAGCAAACGGCCCAGGTGCACCGCCAGGATCTAAGTTTTGCCTCAATGGAGGACCCATAGAAACTGCCGAGGAAAGTGCCCACGAAAAGCTGTGTGAAACAGGGCAGTAGGTGAGTACACTGCAAAGAAAGGTAAGTTAAAGTTTTTTATAATTATTTGTAAAATTCTAAAATGGTGATTACATTAAAAAGTGTCTTGAGAATGTTTTATAACCTTTTATTTTTTGTTTAAGTGAAAAAATATTTTTTGAGTTTTCCCCCTTCCCTAGGCCCAACCGCAGCCTCGGATTAAATTTTTAAAACATTTTAAGAACCGCCCGTTCTTGTTACTTTCGGCTGTAACCACCCAGAAACCGCTGAGAATCTTGGTGTAGGAACTATTTTCTTGCTGGGCGGTTTTAATTATCTGATTAATTGAAACTTTTGCTGGCGTTAACTGATGAAGCTTAGCGGTATTTTCGGGTGGTGAGGGTCTTGTGGAAAGTCTACCCCCTAATTTTTTTTATACCAATCCTGTGGAGAAAAATGAAAAAATATTTTATTTCTGCTAATACCACAAAACATAATCGGCTGATTTTGATAGGGTATAGAAGTTCAGAACATTCCGGGCTTTATTCTAATTGAAAATCTCCTGCACATATTTCCAAATAGAATGTGTATGAAAGCCAGCCACGAGATGTCATCAATGAGGTGATCATAACTCACCCGTAGCCTCACTGCTCAGGAGCTATGTGTACTTGTGGTGATATTTAGTACAGGCACAATGTCACAAATCTGGAAACCTTGGGACTGAGGCCGTTCCAGTTTTTGTGTTTTTCCGGATTTCGGAGAAGAAATCTGACGTCTCGAATCCGGAAACCCCTGGGCTAAGTTTCGGGTATTTCCGGATTTATGAGAAGAAAATCCGACTTCCCAAATGCGGCAATCTCGTGGACAATTTTCGGGTATTTATGGATTTTGGAGACAATCCGATGTCCTGAGTCCAGAAACCCTTGGGCTGAATTTCGGGTATTTACGGATTTCGGAGACAATCCGACTTCCCGAGTCCAGCAACCTCAAGGCCGGGCCAGACCGGTTTGTGTATTTTTTCCGGATTTATCTTTGAAAAGGTATGTACAGCTTAAAATGTACTTAAAATATGAAAAGGAATGTACTCAAAGCATGAAATATAATAAATAAAGGTTTTTATTTGGTAAACAGCACAGGTATGGAATATAATACAGGTACAGTAAATAAAGGTTTTTATTTGGTAAACAGAGTACAGGTATGAAACAGAATACAGGTACCCTGTAATGTATAAAGAATAATATTCTTTCTTTCTGTGATCCACTTCGTAAGTATACTGCACAGAAATAGGTACAGGCTACAATTGGCTGGAGGTTGTGTTTGAGTTAGAGGGCTCAGCTTTGATGTCTGGGGCTGAAGATGGGCCAGCAGTAGTATTTTCAAATGTGCAAATGGCTGGTATAGTTGCAGGCTGTAGGTCTTGGGCACTCTGCCGCGATACCCTTTGAAATATATCGACTACTTTTAATTGTTTAAGTAATTTGGGCTTTTGTTTAATTAATTTTTCCCGAATTTTATACACCTGCATTATTTCCTCTTCACTTATGCAGTTCAGGTGCTCTAGGGTGTTAATTAATTCTTGACAAAGATTGATTGCTTTGTCAATGGACACTTTTTGGACTTGATTATCAACATCAGAATTGTCATCCTCACTGCTTTCATCCTTTTCCTCTGGATGCAATTCTTCATCTGTCATTGCATGCACAACGGGAGCATCACTGTCTATGTCCATGACTTCTGTGATATCTTCTTCATTCAATTCTAGTGCAGCTTCACAAGTCAGCCCTTTTGTATATTCGAAAAGTTCAGCAATCATTTCCTTCTCCCTGGACACATGAACGCCTTCAAAGTCATCATCAGCATCGTTGTCATCTTCACTAAACATAGTTGCTGGCCAGAGGTTATGCCAAGCATTGGCCAAGGTGTCTCTAGTTACCTCATTCCAAGCATCCGCAGCTGCCCATATGGAGTCCTTCACAGAGAAACCTTTTGAGAACGCTGTTATTCCCAAGCCTCTGATCACAGCACTAAACAAACACCTCATAAATTTGTTTCTGAAGAGACACTTCATTGGTCTCAAAATTCCTTGGTCCATTGGCTGTACCAGTGATGTTACATTGGGAGGTAAATAGATTCCATGGACATTATCCTTTACTAGAAGCTCAGCATTGGGATGTGCTGAGCAATTGTCTAGCAGCAAAAATATTTTACAGTTTTCTTCAAGGTCAGCTGCCGTGCAATGAGCACGCGCCTGGGGAACAACCAGTTCAGAAAGATTACCCTGGTTACACATACTCTCTTTTTAGCATAATAATGCACTGGGAATACTCTCACGCCCTTGAAACATCTTGGACGCTGGCTTTTCCCGATGACCATAATCTTACACTTATGTGTCCCAGCCGCATTTGCACAAGCAAGCACAGTTAGTCTATCTTTGGCATCTTTTACACCTGCTGGCTGCGATTCTTCTGCTGTTGCTAATGTTGCGCCAAAACAGTGCTGTCTCATCAGCATTACAGATTGCTCAGCCGAAAGGTTTTCATCAGCAATTAGTTTAACAAACTCATCTATATAACCTTCAGCTGCCTCATGATCTGCTGAGCTTTTTCACCACACACTTTCAATTGCCTGATGCCATGACGCCTTTTAAATTTGGTTAGGCAACCTGAAGAGTACTCGCATGGAGTTTCAATCCCCAGTTGGCTTGTTGCATCACCATTGGGCCAGATAAAGGAACCTTTTTACTTCTCCTCTGTTGCCACCACTCCATCATTACTCGATACAACTCATCACTTTTAGGCTTATGCATAGTTTTTCTCTTACTCATTTCTTTCTGAACGTCACTTTCTGCGTAAAACTTCATGAGCTTTCTGTTTTTTTATATCATAATTGGTGGAGATTCCAACACCATACTCCTCACCCAGTCTTCTCACTGAAGCACCTCTATCTAATCTCCACTTTCTTGGCAATTGACAATGAATTATGCTTCCTCTTTGCACTACCTGTGTTACCCATTGGGCTATCTGTTGGCCTTTTTGACATGGTTGCAATGGCAAACAACACCTTTAAATTGGGAACAACACCACAGTGCTTGAGTCAGGTTGGGTGGGGTCTGATCGAGGGGAGCACGTGGGTCAGGTGGGGTCGGCTCAGGTCACACGTGGGTTAGGTCGGGTGGGCTCAGGTCGTATGTGGGTCGGGGTCGTGGGGCATTCCGAAAGGTTCGGACCGATCACAGGTCTGTATTTGCGCCATTTAAAAAACAAATCCGTGGACCATATTTCTGGATTCCGGACGACTCCTGTGATCTGCACAATGTCCAGTTTTTGGACAATTCCGGTTTTTAAGAATTCCGGATTTGGGACATTGTACCTGTATGTGCTATGTCTATGATGTGCTCTTTTCTATCAGTAATACATTAATATATTTATATATGTAGCATCTTATCACATCAAAAAGTCTATAACGCTTTACATAGAATTGCATTGAATTTACATCCATGAATCAAACCAATCTTTGTCGGTGTTTATGCACCACACGAGCCTCCTCCCACGCTATTAACTTCATCTCACCCTATCAGCATATCCTTCTATTTGTTTCTCCCTCACGTGTTTATCTAGCTTCCCCTTAAATACATCTATGCTGTCTGCCTCAAGTAATCCAAGCGGCAGCGAGTTCCACATTCTCACCACTCTGAGGAAAGCGCTTTATGCAATAAATTACTTTGACGTGTAATGACAGTTGTTATGTATACACAACCCATAGCTACTCTCCACCTGTAAGTTCCCACAAACAGCAATGTGATGAATGGCCAGTTAATCTTTGAATTATTTTGGCTGATGCTGGCTCAGAAACCTGCTCTTTACATTTTCCATGGGCTCTTCAACATCCACTTGACTTGTTGGACAAGATCATTTGCAAAATGGAGCTTCTGACAGTACATCACTCCCTCAGCCCTACAATGGAGTGTCAGAGTGGGTCATGAGACCAAACCCTGATATGGTATTTAAACCTGTAACCTTCTAACCCAGAGATGAGATTACTACCAACAGAGCCAAGCTGGTCCTTACCACCTTATGTGCAAAAGATTTCACTATGGGTTTGTCTTCCTGTTTGTTCCTTCCATGCTGCTCCTGTTACTCTGCCTCTTGTGTTCTCTATTTTTGTTAAGTTGGTTACATGTTTAAGATGGAACACCATTTCAACATAGGGAAGCATAGATAAAGTCATTTGGTAAACATTTTGAACTTAACAGGTTCCTAGAGCAGCCAAGCCGAGAGCTGGAAAAATCTCCCATGCGTGTGGTTGACTAGTTTGAATGCACGGCAACTTCTGGGGATTCAAACTCTCAACCACAGGGCGACAAGGTGGGCGTTTTGATTGAGCTGGTCATATATCATTTCTAGTGTTGTTTGGGTGGAATTGCCAAGATAGAAGAAGCATTTTAGTGAGAAAATAATTGGTACTGAAAAT
This sequence comes from Pristiophorus japonicus, assembly GCF_044704955.1. NCBI lineage: Eukaryota > Metazoa > Chordata > Chondrichthyes > Pristiophoridae > Pristiophorus > Pristiophorus japonicus. Next base: position 185,265,617 of record NC_091980.1, on the reverse strand, counting down.
GGTTTGTCTTCATGAGGTGAGATGTGTGTGGGGGGTCATGGCCTAAGTATGCAAAATTAAACCATGGTACACTAAATAAAGCCGCTGAAATCATTATTGCCTAAAACCTGATTGTAAACTTCGGACGAGCCATAATTTGTGCTGGGCTGTGGGACTTAAGATTGTTTGCCAACAGGGTGTTTAATTGAACATGCTGCAAACACTTGAAAGAAAGGAAATGGCCAAGGAGTGAGTGATAGTTTATATTTAAGAGGAATGCATTGCTGTTGTAAGCATGGCACATTGACAAAGATTCTGAGATTTTAGTTCTGCATCAACAAGGCATTAGAGTTTGTTTTTAAGAAGAGGTAATTTAAAAACAAGGTTTCTGTCTATTTCATCATACTGTAGCACAAAAAAAATTAGTTTATACTTGGGGAGGAAAAATGTGCAACTCATGTTAATCTTGGCCGGGCAAGTTTGACGTCCTGCTGTGCGATTCCTTACAGTGCAGTGAAGTAGGGTGAAATGATTGGAAGAGGTGTTATAAGAATATAAAAAATAGGAGCAGGAGTAGGCCATTTGGCCCATCAAGCCTCCTCCGCCATTCACTAAGATCATGGCTGATCTTTTACCTCAAATCCACTTTCCTGCCCTGTAGTATCCAAAAATCTATCGATCTCAGTCTTGAATATATTCAGACACTCAGCAACTACAGCCCAGAATTCCAAAGATTCACAACCCTTTGAGTGCAGAAATTTCTCCTCATCTCAGTCCTAAACGGCCGACTCCTTATCCTGTCATGGGAGTGTATTTTGGGTGAGCCACATAGACTTGTTGCTAGCGATGTCTTTGCTATTTAACAGGAACTAAATGGTGACCATTTGTATCTTAACTTTTTAGCACTCACCACAACTTGTCACTAAACTCTTCATCACATTGGTTGTCAGTATTCTGAGTATGAGACTCCTCCTATTTCCTATTGTCATTCTCTGTACTGATCTTCTCAGGGCACATCCGCTCGTGGCCGACTAGGTGGGCAGATGGACAACCTGATCCCAGAGCACGGCCAGAAGAGAAGCAAGAGAAGAAATAGCAGAGGCTCTGACCCTCATTTTCCAATCCTCTCCGGCTTCAGGTGTGTTGCCGGAGGACTGGAGGACTGCTAACCATTGTTTAAAAAAGGGGAAAGGGATAGACCAAGTAATTACAGGCCAGTCAGCCTAACCTCGGTGATGGGAAAATTAATGGAAAAATTTCTGAAGGACAGGATAAATCTTCATTTGGAAAGACACGGATTTGTTAAGGGAAGGTCATGTCTGACTAACTTGATTGCATTTTTTGAGGAGGAACAAGGAGGGTCGATGAGGGCAGTGTGTTTGATGTAGTGTATATGGATTTTAGCAAGGCTTTTGATAGGTCCCACATGGCAGACTGGTCACGAAAGTAAAAACCCATGAGATCCAAGGCAAAGTGGCAAGTTGAATCCAAACTTGACTCAGAGGCAGGAAGCAAAGGGTAATGGTTGATTTTGTGATTAGAAGGCTGTTTCCAGTGGGGTTCTGCAGGGCTCAGTACTAGGTCCCTTGTTTTTTGTGGTATACATCAATGATTTAGACTTGAATGTAGGGGGTATAAATAAGAAGTTTGCAGATGATACAAAAATTTGACTGTGTGGTTGATAATGAAGAAAAAGCTGTAGAATGCAGGAAGATATCAATGGACTGGTCAGATGGGCAGAACAGTGGCAAATGGAATTCCTTTCGGAGAAGTATGAGGTAATGCATTTGGGGAGGTCGAAAAAGGAAAGGAATATACATTAAATGGTAGGACACTGAGAAGTGTAGAGAAACAGAGGGACCTTGGAGTGCATGTCCACAGATCCTTGAAGGTATCAGGGCAGGTAGATAAGGTGGTTAAGAAGGCATATGGGATACTTGCCTTTATTAGCTGAGGCATAGAATATAAGAACAGGAATTTATGCTTGAACTGTATAAAACACTAGTTAGGCCACAGCTAGAGTACTGCGTGCAGTTCTGGTCACAACATTCCAGGAAAGATGAGATTGCATTAGAGAGGGTACAGAGGAGATTTACGAGGATGTTGCCTGGACTGGAGAATTTTAGCTATGAGGAAAGATTGGATAGGTTCGGGTTGTTTTCTTTGGAACAGAGGAGGTTGAGGGGAGACCTAATTGAGCTGTATAAAATAATGAGAGGTCTAGACATATAGGATGGACCTATTTCCCTTAGCAGAGGAGTTAACAACCATGGGGCATACATTTAAAGTAATTGGTTGGAGGTTTAGAGGGAATTTGAGAGAATTTTTTTCACCCAGTGGGTAGTGGGGGATGTGGATTAGGCTGGGATTAGGTTGGATAATCCTTTGCCGGCTGGCACGGACATGATGGGCCGAATGGCCTCCTTCTGTGCTGTAAATTTTTATTATTCCATGATTTAGCTAACTGCCGGGAAGATCTCAGCAACTGACAGCACTTTGATTCCCCTCCTGTTAGATCTTTGCCTGTTGCCAGTGGAGGTAATATTAGTAGTTGTGTTTTGGGATCCTTGGTTTGATATTTCGGGGCACAGAATACAAAAGCAAGGAGTTAATGTTAAACTGGTACTAGACTGTAGGCTGCAGTTGTAGTTCTATGTACAGTTTTGGCCATCCTTGTGTGGAAAGGGTGTAAAAGCAATGGAGAAGGTGCTGTGTGCATCACTGGAATGTTACCAGGATTGAGGCGATTATAGTTATGAAGAGAAACTTGAGAAGTTAGAGCTATTTTCACTGGAGCAAAGAAGATTAAGTGGAAGTCTAAAAGATTATAACGTGTTATGATAGTGATACTGATAAATTGCCTCCATTGGTCAGTGAGACATTTGTGAGAGGGCAGAAATTTAAGATAATCAGCAAAAGAATTCAAGCAGAGGCCAGTAAAATTGTTCCACAGCGAGTGGTTGGAGTGTGCAATTCCTTGGCACAAACCATTGTTGAAGCAGAGTCCATAAATTGCTTTAAAAGGGAATTAGACAGTTGCATGAAAAACAAATATTAAATGTACGGGGAGTGAACAGAAGAGTGCGATTGGACGAGGCGGAGAAAACGACTGGTGTAAACTTTGGCCAAATAACGTTCTGTGACCCCTTGGTACTCATTTCTCCGATCCAGCAATTCGAGCTAGGCTTGAGTGAAGTGTGGCATGGCTCTCACTTGTAGCATCATCTGCTTGAGAGACAGCAGGTGCTCGAACGTCCTTCAACAAAATGGGATCCATTTTGCTTTACTCCCAAAACACTAATAAAAAATTCAAAACAAGATAACTTAAAAGTGCTAGTGATGGAAAAATCCCTTTTCTTTTGAAATCTTTCAGCTTTGTATGTTTGATCCAGCTGTCATGGAAATACAGCAAAGCACTAAGAACTCTCAAATTATTTTACAATGGCATTGGTCCTACTGGCTCTTTGTTAGCGAGGCTTGTGAACACGCCAATATTTATCCAAGATTGTGAAATGGGATACCTTAATTTGTCAGTGTAATTAGCTAACATTTCTAGCTAACATTTTCATACTTTTCCATTCTAGAAAGGCTTTTTGTATATTTTTACTGTATCCCACTGAGAAATGACAACATTCAACTGCAGTATTTCAATGTACTAAATGTTCTCTTGTCTGCTCCAGTGAGATATTCAGAAACACCACCCTGGCGGTGAGAATGAGTTTATCCAGAGTCTCAAGTACATAAGAAAAACATTAAGGATAAGAAAAAAGAGAGTTGGCCCTTTGCACTCAGCCCTCTCGTATTCTAACTCACCCAGCCCAGCATCCAATCGATTTTGTGACCTCCCCTAATGGCTTTGAGTTCACTATCTTAATCACTCCAAAAAATGTATCACTGTTTGACTAAAGAAACCTTACCCAAGATCTTTTTAAAATTGAAGAGGTTTGTCTCTTGTTTATAGCCCTTAGGGGGAGAGATTTGGGATCGATTGGGGTGCTAACTTTTAAAAGTTGAAAAAAATTAGGGCCCGGCGCTGACGTTTTATAATTTTTTTTAAATTCGGCATTTGTGCTCCAGGAAAGAAGTGGAGTGCTAAATCAAGCACACCACTTCCTGACATGCAAGAGGCAGCAGGCAGGGCGGTAGGTGTGCAGCGCTACACAATGGGCCATGCGGGGCTGCCGCGTTGGAAGGCTCCGTCCCTCCCTTAAAGGGAAGGGCCATCGCTGCAGGGTTTGCAAAAGAAGTGCTTATCTGCCCCCCGACGGCAGCTGTGATCCGGTCCGATCAGCCCGAAGCACTGCAGCAGATCACAGCTGATCGATCGCGGGCGGAAAAGTACCGAAAAAAATTCAGAAGAGAGAATTAGAGATTTTTTTTTTTACTTACCTCGGCCACTTCGCCTTTAAGCATCGCCCCCGAAGCGCCCGGCCACCCAATGAACGCCTCCTGCAGCTGCCGAAGTTTTCGCCTGGCGATGCTGTAGGGGGCGGAAACGAAATTCAGGTGCTACTGGGGCGATGCACACGGTGGTGTCGTCGAGATCTCTGGGCGAAGGGGATTGGGGCGCAACGCCATACTGCCACCGCAATTCCCCCGCTGAATATAACGGGAGTCGATCTCCTTGCCACGTAAGTGCTTAGCGTCCCATTATCACCTCCCGAAGGTGCTATGGAGACCAATTTCTAGGCCTTAACATTTTATGTACCTTGATAAGGCTGTTGCTCTTTTATCTTTAGACTATAGAGCTTAAGCACATCTAATATTGCCTCTTCCCCATTACACTTCATTCTTAGGCACATAGGAACAGGATTAGGCCATTCACTCCCTTGAACCTGTTCTGCCATTCATTGGCTGATCTGTACCTCAACTCCATTTACCCATTTTTGATTCATATTGTTGGATGCCCTTACCGATTAAAAAGCTGTCGATCTCAGTCTTGAAAACTTCAATTGGCCCAGCATCCACAGCCTATTGGGGTGTGGGGGGAGGAGAGTTCCACATCTCCACGACCCTTTGCCTGAAAAAGTACTTCCTGATATCATTCCTAAATGGCCTACCTCTAATTTTAAGTTTTTTGTCCCCGTGTTTTGAATTCCCTCACCAGAGCGGTGAATCTTTTTCAATTTGAAACACCTCAATTAGATCATCTTTCGACCTTTTAAACTCACGGGAATACAAGCTAAGTTTCTGAAAACTGCCATCATACTTTAACCCTTTATGTCCTGCTTTGTTACTTTACTTTGCATCTGTCCCTATTGAAGCATGCTAACTAAATTATACACCATATTCCAAATGTGTCCCAACCAATGTCTTGTCAAGCTTCAACATAACCTCTATGGATTTATATACCACGGGTGATACATGCCAACATTTATTGTGCTGTTCATGTTGAGGGAGGTATATTAGTGCTGGAGAATGGAACTTTCTTCATTTCAGCATCAAACACTTCCAGAGCAGATGAGCAACCCCAATACACCAATGTGACATTTTATTTTCCATTGCCCACAACAGCCATCCTAGGAAGCCCACTATGAATTGTGTTAAGACTACCCATTCGCATCACACCGCACTGCCAGCCAGCAGACACTTACATCCCATTAGTTTGTGTTGAATTTGAACCCAGATGCCAGAGGTGAAAGGCCAGTGTCCAATCCACTGGGCATCCAATTCCTTTATTTGCTTTTTTAACTGCTTCTCCACTCCAAATAATGCGTCTACTGTTACTCCAGCTCCTGATCTAAATCGCCCTGTGCTAATTCTGTTTCATATGTTGCTCTTTTGTTTGTTCACCCAAAATGCAATAATTTACCAATGCTAACATTAATGTTAATTTACTTTTTGCCCAATTAATAACTGAGCTGAATCCTCCTGCAAATTGTACATTGTTTTCCGACTGCTCTTTCTATTTCCGTGCTGTCTGCAGATTTCTGCATCCAGACAAGAAATGGGAGTCTAAACATAGATCTGCAGTGTTCCACTCAGCACCTCCCCAAGTCTGACACTACATCTCTCCCAAGTACTCTTATGATAAGAGTTTCCCAACTTCCTATCCAGTTTCATGTTCTGTCCTGGATCAGCCTCGTAGCTTTTACAAAGTAATTACTGCAACACACTCTAATCAATGAAACGACACCAATGGCATTTCCATCTCTGCAAAATAGGAAAACAAGTCTCTTGACTAGATTTTATTCACCAGCAACATGACAACTTGAGCACCAAAATTTGGCGAGGACCAGCTTTGTGAGTGCGTCTCATAGGGCCCTTAAAGTGTCTAATTTCTTCATTAAAAGAAAATGCGCTCAAGTTGAAGGTTGTTAGCTTTTGGAAATGAAACCCGTCCTATTGCAGGCATCCAGGGGCATCGAGCATTCCCGGATTCGGGATAGCACTGCCTGCTTGGAGGACCTCAGCAAAATGGCGTTGGCCACTGCGATGGTATCCTCTTGCTGTCCATTTCCAGATCACCACTGCCCTTTTTCCGGCAGGTGGGAGGCCTGAAATTTCTGCCCACACCGTGGACTTTACTCCATTGAAAGTGTTAAGTATAAGTATGAACTTTGTCTCTGTCGCTGCCTTTAAAAAAAAAATGTTGCTCTTGCCCCCCCAGCCCCGCTTTTGTCCCCTCCTCCCCTGAAGCCGTTGACTGATGCTGGGGTTTCGTTCCATTGACAGCCCTCTGGTATTTTAATCCAGTGGCCGCTTTTCATGCGTGGAACCTGGACAGTGAGCATCGGCAGGCTATAGAATCATATAGCGCAGAAGGAGGCCATTCGGCCCATTGTGACTGCCGGCTCTTTGAAAGTGCTGTCCATTTTGTCGCACTACCCTGCTCTTTCTCCATGGCCTGACAAATTTTTCCTTTTCAAGTATTTATCCAATTCCTGTTACCAATGAATCTGCTTCCACCACCCTTTCAGGCAGTACTGAAGTGCATGATCAGCCATGATCATATTGAATGGTGGTGCAGGCTCGAAGGGCCGAATGGCCTACTCCTGCACCTATTTTCTATTTTTCTATTCCAGATCAGAACAACTTGTTGCATTACTCTTTTTTTACCCTCATCTCATCTTTTGCCAATCACCTTAAATCTGTGTCCTCTGGTTACCGACCCGTCTGCCAATGCAAACCGTTTGTCCCTATCTACTCTTATCAAAATCCCTCATCATTTTGAACACCTCTATTAAATCTCCCCTTAACCTTTGCTGCGCCAAGGCTATTTCACCCTTTTGGGGTATCACAGTTGAGCCCAACTTTACCCATACGTGTGCCTTCCAGCAGGGGTCACCGGATAGCAGTAAAGAGCAGTAACCTTGCAGTTAAAAAAAAAAGTCCATCCCGAATTCAAGGACGCTGAGATCAATTGCAGCCCCCAACCGTCTCTCTAGCTGAGATGTGGACACTGCATTTGGGTAAATTCTGTTGTGTACCTAACACAGATGAGACTGCACACAGGGAGGTTAAAGTAACAGTGACCTCAGTCTTTATTAAGACATTCCAGAGTGAGGAACAGGCCTTAGGGGCCGGCCTATATACAGTGGATCTCTTGGGACTTCAGGGGATGAGCTCCCTGGTGGCGGAACATGGGAGTGCATGCTTTACAGATACATAACATGACTCACCCCCCAAAGTCAAAGTGAAAACTATTTACAAGATGAGGCGGTTGGGAGCCTTTCTTTCCCTGGTGGACCGCCTCGGTACAAATGTCTGTTCTGCTGTGCCCTCGCTGGGCTGGCGTGTTGTTGGCCCTGCAGGGCTGCTGGGTGAGCATGGCCTTGCTGGGCTGTTGGGCGTGATGGGTTCAATTTCCTGGTCCAGGGTGGTGTCGTTGATCCTTTGGGTGTGTGTTGTGGGCTCGAAAAAGGTGGTGTCTGCTGCGGGTTGTTCAGGGCAGTCTGAACCGCAGCCTCGTTTGGTCCAGGTGCTTTCTGCAAATTTGTCCATTGTCTAGTTTGACTACAAACACCCTACTCCCTTCTTTAGCTATCACCGTCCCCGCGATCCACTTGGGACCATGTCCATAGTTTAGCACATACACAGGGTCATTCAGATCAACTTCCCGTGACACAGTGGCGCGACTATCGTTTACATTTTGATGCTGCCGCCTGCTCTCTACCTGATCATGCAGGTTGGGGTGAACCAGCGAGAGTCTGGTTTTAAGTGTCCTTTTCATGAGTAGCTCAGCCGGGGGCACCCCTGTGAGCAAGTGGGGTCTCGTGCGGTAGCTGAGCAGTACTCGGGACAGGCGGGTTTGGAGTGAGCCTTCTGTGACTCGTTTAAGGCTTTGTTTGATTGTTTGTACTGCCCGCTCTGACTGCCCATTGGAGGCTGGTTTAAACGGGTGACATGTTTGATCCCATTGCGGGTCGTGAATTCTTTAAATTCGGCACTGGTGAAACATGGCCCGTTGTCACTGACCAGTATGTCAGGCAGGCTGTGGGTGGCAAACATGGCCCTCAGGCTTTCAATGGTGACGGTGGTGGTGCTTCCCGAAATTATTTCACATTCAATCCATTTTGAAAAAGCATCCACCACTTCCAGGAACATTTCACCGAGAAACGGGCCCGCATAGTCAACATGGATCCTTGACCATGGTCTGGAGGGCGCGTTGCTCAACTGAGCACACACGCTGCATTGCCGTACACAGGACTCTTAAGTCAGAGTCGATACCGGGCCACCACATGTGGGATCTGGCTATCGCTTTCATCATTACTATATCCGGGTGTGTGCTGTGGAGATCCGAGATGAACGTCTCCCTGCCCTTTTTGGGTAGCACTACGCGGTTACCCCACAACAGGCAGTCTGTCTGAACGGACAGCTCGTCCTTTCACCGCTGGAACGGCTTGATTAGTTCTTGGATTTCAACGGGGATGCTGGCCCAGCTCTCATGCAGTACACAGTTTTTTACTAAGGACATCAGAGGACCTTGGCTGGTCCAAGTCCTAATCTGGCGGGCCATGACAGGTGATTTATCATTTTCAAACGCTTCCATGACCATCAACAAGTCTGCGGGCTGCGCCACCATCAACAAGTTTGCAGGCTGCGCGATTTCCACCCCCGTGGTGGGCAATGGTAGCCGACTGAGAGCATCCGCACAGTTCTCGGTGCCTGGCCTGTGTCGGATGGTATAGTTATACGCTGAAAGTGCGAGTGCCCACCTTTGTATGCGGGCTGAGGCATTAGTATTTATCCCCTTGTTTTCAGGGAACGGATATGAGGGACTTGTGTTCGGCTACCAGCTCAAATTTGAGGCCAAACAGGTACTGATGCATTTTCTTTACCCCGAACACATACGCTAATGCTTCTTTCTCAATCATGCTGTCGGCCCTCTCGGCATTAGACAAGCTCCTGGAGGCATAGGCGACAGGTTGCAACTTCCCTGCACCGTTAGCTTGTTGTAATACACACCCGACTCCTTACGACGATGCTAGCACAAGTCTTTTACATGGGTTATACAATACAAGCAGCTTGTTGGAGCATAAAATGTTTCTGGCTTTCTCAAAAGCAATTACGTGTTTTTTTTCCCCATACCCAGTTCTCACCTTTACGCAATAACACATGTAGGGGCTCTAAGAGGGTGATTAACCCCGGTAGGAAGTTACCAAAATAGTTGAGGAGTCCCAGGAACGACCGCAGCTCCGTGACGTTCTGTGGCCTGGGCGCGTTCCCAATCGCCTCTGTCTTGGTGTCTGTGGGCCGAATGCCGTCCGCCGCGATCTTTCTCCCCAAAAACTCCACTTCTGTTGCCATGAAGACGCATTTCGACCTCTTCCGCCGCAGCCCTACATGATCCAGTCGCTGGAGGACCTCCTCCAGGTTTTGTAGGTGCTCGACGGTGTCCCGACCCGGGACCAATATGTCGTCCTGAAAAACCACCATGCGTGGTACTGACTTGAGTAGGCTCTCCATGTTTCTCTGACCGAATTCCAAACGGGCATCTGTTGTAGATGAACAGTCCCTTGTGCTGGAAGACTCCTCCAGCTCCTGCGTCATGTAGGCCGAAGTCAGGTCGAGCTTGGTGAACGTCTTGCCTCCTGCCTTGGTCGCAAATAGGTCATCTGCCTTAGGTAGCGGGTATTGTTCCTGTCGCGAGAAACGATTAATAGTTACTTTATAATCGCCACAAATCCTGACCGTGCCATCACTTTTGAGTACTGGAACAATTGGGCCGGCCCACTCGCTGAATTCCACTGGGGAAATTATGCCCTTGCGTTGCAGCCTGTCCAGCTCGATTTCCACTCTCTCCCTCATCATGTGAGGTACCGCTCGCGCCTTGTGAATGGGTCGTGCCTCTGGGACCAAGTGGATCCGGACCTTCGCCCCGGAAATGTTTCCAATGCCTGGCTCAAAAAGGGAAGAAAATTTGTTAAGAACCTGGGTACATGAGGCCTCATCAACATGTGATAGTGCTCGGATGTCATCCCAGTTCCAGCGGATTTTGCCCAGCCAGTTCCTGCCAAGCAGTGTGGGGCCATTGCCCGGGACAATCCAGAGTGGCAGTTCGTGCACCATGCCCTCGTAGGTGACCTTGACTATGGTGCTGCCCAGGACAGTGATGAGCTCTTTGGTGTACGTTCTCAGTTTCGTGTGGATGGGGCTCAGGGCTGGTCTGAGTGTTTTGTTGCACCACAGTCTCTCAAACATCTTTTTACTCATGATGGATTGGCTAGCGCCAGTGTCCAGTTCCATGGCTACGGGTAAGCCATTCAATTTTACATTCAGCATTATAGGTGGACATTTCGTCGAAAATGTGTGCACCCCGTGTACTTCAGCATCTGCCTCCTCTCTCTGAGACTCGAAATTGCTTTGATCCACCATGGACCGATCTTCTGCCACGTGGTGGTTAGCAGGTTTTACAGAACTTGCAGCTCGTCTGCAAGCTCGTTGGAGGTGCCCCATTGTTCCACAGCTCTTGCAAACATACCCTTTGAAGCGGCATAAATATGCTGAATGGAAGCCTCCATAACGCCAACAAGGTGTGAATTGCCTTGCATTCATCCTTTGTTGCGGACTCTCAGTCATCTGGGTCAACTGAGGCCTGCTGGCAATTGCAGACTCATGGTTTCTGCCTGTACATTTCTGCTCACAAACACAATTCCAGTTAATTTATGAACATTGCTAGCACTTGTGTGCTGAGAGATTTGTTTGGTGTTATCACTGGTGGACATAAACGCCTGTGCTATCACAATGGGGTCGGTGTCTCTACAGTCAAAAGTTTTCGTAGGATGGTCTCGTGGCCAATGCCCAGTACAAAAAAGTCTCTGAGCATTTGCTCCAGGTAGCCATCAAACTCACATTGTCCTGCAAGTCGCCTTAGCTCGGCGACGTAGCTCGCCACTTCCTGACCTTCAGATCGCTGGTACGTATAGAACCGATATCTCGCCATCAGCACGCTCTCCCTCGGGTTAAGATGCTCCCGAACCAGTGTACACAGTTCCTCATACGACTTATCTGTGGGTTTCACCGGAGCCAGAATATTCTTCATGAGGCTGTAGGTCGGTGCCCCGCAGACCGTGAGGAGGACCGCTCTCCTTTTTGCAAAGCTTCCTTCTCCGTCCAGCTCGTTGGCTAGAAAGTACTGTTCTAGCTGTTCGACATCGGCTTCCCAGTCCTCACCCACCGAGAACTTCTCCAGGATGCCCATAGTTTGCTGCATCTTTGTGTTGGATTCGTATACTCGTCGCCAGTTATTGTGTTCCTAACACAGATGAGACTGCACACAGGGAGGTTAAAGTAACAGTGACCTCAGTCTTTATTAAGACACTCCAGAGTGAGGAACAGGCCTTAGGGGCCGGCTTATATACAGTGCTCCCAAGGGATGCTGGGATCCCTTAGAACTTCAGGGGATGCACTCCCTGGTGGCGGAACATGGGAGTGCATGGTTTACAGATACACAACAAATTCGAATGAGGTTGACACTGCAGTTTGCTAACAGTATAACTGTAATCATAGAAGTGTAGCTGCAGGTATCCAGCACCGCATTTATTTTAATTTATGTTCTTCTCTCTCTCTCCACTCTGGCCCTCTTTCTAGTGTTATTGATATCGCCGTTCCATAATGTGTTCTGGAACTTACACCGGCAGTTATGGGATTGCTGACATTAAACCAGTTTAACAGTTCCATCGCTTAAACTTACAATAATTTGTCTGCAATTTTTTCATGGAAAATATATACTTGCATTGGGCGGGCAATTATTTGCCACCTATTAGTTCCAAGTTTTTCTCCGATAGGTGCAGGGCCACTGCCAGTACCCCAAACACGGACAAACAAAATACTGGCATCAACTGAATCCAACACTAAATACTGTAACTATTGTAAGGCAAGGGGTCTGCTCCAGAGAGTCCCAGATTTCTACTACCCTTTGTGTGAAAAATCACCAATACAATAGTTTTTAGTGATTTGTGTACAAAAACACCTAAATCCCATTGCTCCTCCACACCTCCGAGTCTCTCACCATTTAGAAAGTCTTCCAATTTGCCTTTCTCTGTTCTAAAATGGATAACCTTACACATTGAACATCATCTGCCATAGTTTCCCCATTTATAACTTCCTGCTCCCATCCACAGAACTTACTGTGTCCCCTAACTTATTATCATCCGCATACTTGGATGAAACAATAAGAGTTGTATGTCCAAGTCATTGATATATATGGTGAAAGTCTTGAGGCCCCAGCGCAGATCCTTGAGGGACACCACTTGTCATATCCCGTCAATCAGAGAATAACCCTTTATCCCTATTCTCTGTCTCCTACCTCACAACTAATTTCTGACCCACGTTACAAGGTTATCTCCAAATCTGTGCACTTCCATTTTTCATAATAATCTCTTGAGTGGAAGCTAATCAAGTGCGTTCTGGAAGTCTATATAGACAACATCCATAGGCTCTCCCCTATCTGCCTCCTCACAAAATTAAACTGGATTAGTTAGACATGACGTAACCATCACAAATCCGTACGAACACGTTGATCAGCTGATATTTGTCAAAGTGCTCAGTCACTTTTATTCTGATGATAGATTCCAGTAGCTTCACTGCAATTGATGTTAAACTGATAGGTTTGTAGTTACCATCTCTTCTTAAATAATGGAGTGACATTTGCAATTTGTCAATCCCAATGACACAATTCCTGAATCTAGAGAGCTTTGCAAAATTATGACAAATGCTTCAGCAACTTTCTCACCTATTTCTTTTAATAACCTCGATGGAAGCTATCAGGTCCTGAAGATCTTCAGTCCCATTATTTTCTTCATTATCATTATTTTAAACTTATATTAAATCCATTAAGTTCCTCCCCGTCACGTTTTAAGTCCCCTTCTAATAATGGTATTGTATCCTCCTTGCCCCTTGTGAAAATGGACACAAAGTATTAAGCTAACAAGTCTCCCACTTATTATCCATGACAGTTTTGCCTGCACCTATCTTTAATGGGCCCATAATTCTCCTTCACCGCTCTCTTGCTCTTAATATCTTTGTAAAAAAAAATTTAGGGTTAGCTTTCATATTTCTTGTTTTTATCATTTCAGTTTTTTTGATATTCCTTTTTGCACCTTTCTTTGTATCTCTTTGTTGCTTTTTACAGCTCTCCCAGTCTGTTGGGATCCCACTTTTCATTGCATTTGTGTAAGCCTTTTCATGTAGCTTGTTTCTGTCTCTTACCTCATTTGTTGACCGTGGTTGCTTATAAGAAAGAGGTGGTTCTGCCCGTTATGGGACAAGTCAGAAATTCTCAAATGGTGGAGACCCTCTGCAAGAGGGTCTCAGCTTGTTTTTTGGGGGGGTCATGCTGGATTTACGGTGGGACACCAGCAGAATCCCTGGGGAATTTTGGCCACAAGAATTGGCTGACAACAGAGAAAGAGGTGCTGATGGGAAACCTGAGGATGCAATAGGGCTGTGGATAGGTTGAAGGAGAGGACTGACGGATGGGAACGAAGTGGGAGATTGGGGACTGACATTACAAAAGGGGCCAAGGTTGTTACACCCTGCTCCCTCCCCTTCTCCAGCACTGCCAGATCCCAATGCCATCAATCTATCAGACTCCGGCTCACCTCTAGACACTCCTGGCCGTCCTCCCGAGCTCTACCTTCCATAAACTTGAGATCATCCAAAATGCTGCCGCCCATGTCCTAACTCGCACTAAGTCCTGCTCACCCATCTCCCCTGTGCTCGCAGACCTACACTGGCTCCCAGTTAAGCAACGCCTCGATTTTAAAATTCTCATCCTTGTTTTCAAAGTCTCCGTGGCCTCGCCTCTCCCTAGCTCTATAATCTCCTCCAGCCATATAATCCCCCATGACCTATGCATCCACCTATTCTGGCCATTTGAACATCCCCGACTTTAAATGCTTCACCATTGGTGGTCGTGCCTTCAGATGCCTAGGTCCTAAACTCTGGAATTCCCTCCCTAAATCCCTTCTCCTCTCCACTTCTCTTTCCTCCGTTAAGAAGCTCCTTAAAACCTACCTTTTCGACCAAGCTTTTGGTCACCTTCTCCAAAGTTTTGGTTTCCATATTTACGAAAGGATATACTTGCTTTGGAGGCAGTTCAGAGAAGGTTCATTAGGTTGATTCCGGAGATGAGGGGGTTGACTTATGAGAAAAGGTTGAGTAGGTTGGGCCTCTACTCATTGGAATACAGAAGAATGAGAGGTGATCTTATCGAAACGTATAAGATTATGAAGGGGCTTGACAAGGTGGATGCAGAGAGGATGTTTCCACTAATGGGAGAGACTAGAATTAGGGGGCATAATCTTAGAATAAGGAGCTGCCTATTTAAAACTGAGATGAGGAGAAATTTCTTCTCTCAGAGGGTTGTAAATCTGTGGAATTCACTGCTCAGAGAGCTGTGGAAACTGGGACATTGAATAAATTTAAGAGAGGGATGGACAGTTTCTTAACCGATAATGGAATAAGGGGTTATGGGGAGTGGGCAGGGAAGTGGACCTGAGTCCATGATCGGAGCAACCATGATCGTATTAAATGGTGGATCAGATCTACTCATGTTCCTATTTCTTATGTTCTTCTGTCCTTATATGGCATGGTGTAAATTTTTTTTTGATAACACTATAGTGCAATGCCGTGGAACATTTTATGACGTTAAAGGTGCTATATAAATACAAGTTGTTGTTGTTGAAACTTTGTCCCCAGTCTTGCTGGTCCCCAGGATTCTCATCCTCAGATTCTCGTTCCTCCTCACTCGCTAGTACACACAAACCCCTAGCCTGCATTCCCAGTGATCCAAGAATCAGTCCTAATGTTCCTAGTGCTCCCAGCTGATGGGACCTTCCCCTCAAAATACTGCTATGCCCTGAAACCCGATCACACAATTGCCCCACCCCGGGCCCATTCCAAATGCTCCCAGTCTCCAGGGCTGTTCCCAAAGCTGGTAAGTCTGTATCCCGGTAACACTACTTGACGTTACACCCCTGTTCTTATCAAATCTTTGACTCATCATGAGCAATGATGCGAGAGAACTGCTAGTGTTTTATGATAAAGCTTTGAAATGGTTAGAGATAGTTCCTTTTTTTAAAAAATGGTTGATTTTTTCCAATTACATATTATTGCTCTGTTTAAAAAAAGAAAGAAAGACGTGGATTTATATAGCACCTTTCACGACCACCGGACGTCTCAAAATTACAGCCAATGAAATACTTTTGGAGTGTATTTGCTGTTGTAATGTGGGAAACACGGCAGCCAATTTTCACACAACAAACAGCAATAATGACCAGATAATCTGTTTTTGTTATTGTTATGTATTGGCCAGGTACATTAAATGTATAAGTACAATGGTGCGCCACAGAGGGCGCTGTGGTGGGAGACCTGAAAGTACCTGCAAGACAGAGTACAAAAGGCTGCCCACCACACCTGAGAGGCACTCTGGAGTTACACAATAAAGTACTAAGGTCACAGCAGTTACTACAACACAAGACCGTGTGGAGTCAGTGATCTGTGTGCTACATACACCACAGTTATGTTGATTGAGGGATATATATTGGCCAGGACACCAGGGATAACTCCCCTGCTCTTCTTTGAAATAGTGCCATGGGATCTTTTGTGTCCACCTGAGAGGGCAGAGGGCACCTTTTGATAGTGCAGCACCCTCTCCACTGCACTGTTGGCCTAGATTTATGCACTCAAGTCCCTGGAGTGGGCTTTGAACCCATAACCTTCTGACCCAGAGGCGAGTGTGCTACCCACTGAACCACAGCTGACACTTGTCACATCTCAGTAAGCGTTTTTTTCTCTAATTTTTCTTGACAATTTTCTCCCCCCTTCTGAAGCTGTTGATTCCTCGCAGGACTACTTGTTCCTTGGTCCCCGACATTCCACCAGTACCTCATTCAAGTGATATCATTCATATGCAAGCCTTGACAAAGGCCAGTAATTTTGCAGTCGGGGATATCTCAGACCAATTCCACATGATTGCACCATGAGTGGGAATCCTGTTTATTTTTCTCTCTACCCTTCTCTCCAACCCGGGACATTGAGGCATCCTACCCGTTTTCTGACTGAGACCATCTTACTCAACAGAGACTGAGGATAAACCCTGCGTCCTCCCTGGTCTGTATGAGTCAGCTATTCAGTGCATAAACTTAAGGAAGCCCCAAGGAATTTCTAAGGCACAAATTCCTGGTTCTATAAATTTATTCCATGTTAATATTGAAACCAGATTGAAGCATTAATTAAGGTGTCAGCCGTGGCTCAGTGGTAGCACTCTTGTCTTTTGAGTCAGAAGGTTGTGGGTTCAAGTGCCACTCCAGAGTGAGCTGACATGCCAGTGCAGTACTGAGGGAGTGCTGCACTGTCAGAGGTGCAGTCTCTTAAATGAGACGTTGAACTGAGGCCTGCCCCCTCAGGTGGATGTGTAAGATCCCTGTGGCACTATTTCAAAGAGGAGCAGGGAAGTTCGCCCCGGTGTCCTGGCCAAAACTTATCCCTCAACCAATATTATTAAAATAGATGATCTGGTCATTGTGACATTGCTGTTTGTGGGACCTTGATGTGTGCAAATTGGCGGCCGCATTTCCTACATTGCAACACTTGAAAAATACTTCATTGGCTGTAAAACACTTTGGGACGTCCTCAGACCGTGTAAGGTGCTATATAAATGCAAGACCTCCTTTTCATTTAAGGTGCTGGTTGACAGACCAAGGCAAACCTTGCTAAGAGAAATCTCTTGCACTGAATATCAGCCCTGGGGACATCCCATATCCAGGCAGACCATCATATTTACTGAGGGCCATCTATGAAGTGGGAATGGACCACCAATGGCTCCTGATGAACATCAACAACAACTTACATTTATATAGCACCTTTAACGTAGTTAAACATTCTAAAGTGCTTCACAGCAGTGTCATCAAACAAAATTTGACATGATCCACATAAGGAGATATTAGGACAGGTGAAGTAGGTTTTAAGGAGCGCCTTAAAGGATGAGAAAGAGGTAGAGAGGCAGGGAGGTTTAGGGAGAGAATTCCAGAGCTTAGAGCCTAGGCAGCTGAAGGCACAGCTGGCAATGGTGGAGCGATGAAAATCAGGGATGTGCAAGAGATATGGAGGGGCATATCTGTGCTGTCATTCTGATGTTCAGTTTGGGGCTAATTTCCCCCTCCATATGCATAAAGTGGGCAAGGTACAAACTTGTTGGCGCTATAGCTAAATTACGCATTTTTTCTCTTTGGCTGAACAGGTCCAGTGCCACACATTCACAGGGTACTGTTGGTGTGTTACTCCTGATGGGAAACCCGTGAGTGGATCTTCGGTTAAAAATCAAACACCTGTGTGTTCAGGTACTGTGCATTTGCTGGAGTGTTTACCACATTACTGTCACTAATTCGAGCAATAATGGATGTTTGGATGTGTTCCTATTCTCGGTAAACTCAGGACAAGTCCAATTCAGGATGACACTAAAAGTCTATTTTAACCAGACTCCTCACGTTTGTTATCTCCATCAGCCACACTTTCGAGAACTTCCACTTGCAGAGGTGCTGTGGTGTGAGTTTTTTTTCAAACCATGAATACCATTGTAGGTTGACTGCAGTTTCATTAACAGTTAAACTCTTCCAGTATGTTTTTAAGTTGCACAGTAACAAATGGTTATGACATGCTCTGAGGATCCAGTTTTGTGATGCTGCACGATTAATGAAGGAATGCTGAATGCACAAGGTACTCTGCTCAGAATGGGGCCTTCCTCAGAGACAGGAAAACGTTGTGTTGTTGCACACAAAACCTGCCCGACCTTATACTGTACGTGAGATGATTTTCCTTAAACAGACTCACTGTGTTAAGGAGGGATGGGACATGGGTTCTTCCTCCAAACCTTTCCCCCTGTTGTGATCACGCATGTGGCTAGTTTTCAAGCTCAACGGATCCGTCTAGTGGAAGGAAAATTTCATGGGAAGGGAGGGGGAGGGGGAATAAAACTATTGAAGGGAGAGTTGAATTATGACACTAGTGCGCAGTGTGCTGCTGAGCTCACGAGTGGCATTGGCGATGATCTGAGAACAGCTCCTTGACCCTACTCTTCCAGTTGTGAAATGGTGTGAGACATTGAGCAGAGTCTATAGGAAAGAAGAACATTTCTTCAGATGCTGCTGTAAGTAGTACAGACAATGACTAGCTGCACAAAAGATGCCACACTTTAAAACAGGTGGCAGGGTGTAGGCTGGCTGCACACATGATTGAATCTCAGGCCTGCCTTATTTATTTCTGTTAGTTATTGGCCCCTGAATGAAGGTCCCAATTGGACAGGAGGTAATCCCGTGGGCTGCTGTTTAAATATACGCCTCCTGCTGGCTACTCATGGGACTACATGGACAATGATTGCAGAGAAGCTGTGATGAAGACTGTTTCCCTGCTGGGGAATGGCTGGCAGAGAAATGAACCAACCCGGGAATGGGATAAGAACACAGATCTTGAATCAGTGGACAATGTTGATGAGCACAAAGCAAAGCTGCTGGTAGTAGTCAGTGCTGAAAGAGTTTAACCGATGGCTTAAATGTCTTCCGCTAACAACTGGCTTGCGCTCTATATGCATGTTGTTGTAGATGTAGCCGGGGGCTGTCCATATTTAGCATCTCTTTTTTAATACAGCCTGGGAATGACACTACGTGACCCTGACGTGTGAATCCTTAACTCATTTATACCAAATACCTTCCTCGACCATTTCAAGGGAGATGTTAACTTATTTAAAGTATAACAACCGGGTTAACACCTTTGTTGGGAAGGAGGAAGGAATGTGATGTAAACGTGCTGATCGTTCCCGGCCCAATATCCGCAGTGTCAGGAATCGAGGAAACAGTTTTTACTTTGTGGTTCTTAGCGTATCTCTAAAATGAAAACAAAAATGATTTGATATATAATAGTGCCAACACGTGGCATTAACTCCCTCCCCTCTGGGTACTGTCCGCATCTGGGTGAGATTCTGGATGGCCCCTGATTGTTTGATACTGTTCTGTTTGGTCGGATATACATATATAAAAGTTGATCTTTTTTATTTCGAAGGTTCAGTAACCGATAAGCCCTCGGGCCCCAGCAGTTCAGGCAGAAAAGGTGAGTTGAGTTTCCTCGACTTGGTATAGCTGTTTCTTCTCCCTGCCCGGTTCTAATGCATGCTTAACAATTACTGCGGCTTTTGAGACTGTTGTGCAAGAGGAGGAAGGGTTTTACTGTCCTCACCCACGACTTCAAGACCTGGGGTCCTATTTTTTTTTCATTATCAAAAGATATTTCATTGCATCGTAGCTCTTATTGATGGGGAGTTTAACTGTAGATTGCAGTTTGTTGGTAAATGTGGTTTGTGTGTCCATTCGATATCTGGTGGAGAGCCTCACTCTTTCTGTAAGGACTGTAACAAGGTTGCAGGGTCGATGGTTGTTCCTTTCCGGTGTATGGCCCTCCCCCCAGTGTAGTTTATAAATGTGCTTGACTTGTGTTTGAAATGTCTGACGTACATGAACATGATATTGCGAATTCGCCCGTTATCGTACAAGTGTATTATTTTTTTATTTGCTAGTGAATTGATTTCTGTGCCATGCTTAGAGATGGCACTGGTCCGTGACCCTGAATGTTTGATATTACCATTTAATAGAATGCCGGCAGTGCCCTCCTTGGAATTCTGGGATTTTTCCTGCGCTGCAAGGGATCTTCGGCCAACCGCAGTGGTGCAAGGAGTGGCGGGATGGGAGATTGTGCCTGTGCTACCGCACTCTGGTGTCCTTTCTAATCTCGGCAGTATCACTTGGATAAAGTCCGGAGCAGGGGCCAAATGATTGTGCTAAGGGAGGGCGGGCCAATTGAAGGGAATGCTCCCAAGCACTGCCTGGCAGCTGACTTCAGACTTACATTGGCAGATGGTATGTGGCGGAGGGAGACTCAGGTGTGGAACCGGTGGGGGGGGGGCAGGAAATGGCCGCCACCAAGTATATTGTTGGATAAAATGGGGGAGGGAGGAGCATAACACCAACACTTCATTGTTCTCAATCTGCAGTGATCGAAAGTGAAGGGCATTTGTGGAACTGGCAAATGGGCAGTTTCCTTTGCGTAGGTCAGAACCTTTTTACGCCCATTTTTTAAAACACGTATCTTCCCGAGTCATTATTGGTTTCTCCCCTCTCCTCTTTCTCCAGCTGCAGCACTGCTGTTTTGGGACATGCTACAGGTTTGCAGGCAGGCCCAGGAGCTTCTTGTTTGTTAACCTGGCCACCACTCTCCGCTGATGGTTGAGGTCGATGTGCACTCCATCGCACTGCCTCAGCATGCTGCCTCTACTGCAGTGCCATTCTTTAAGCCTGTCAGGCCAGGGTTCCTCCTCCGGATCGCTAACCCGTGACCTCTACTGTAAGCGCACATGTGGAAGTCGGATGAGCACGAAGTTAAGACTCGGTTGTGAAGCTGCCGGCAGATGAATAGCTTGCTGACGCTCACTGACGAGCCTCATATACGATAGAGGTTGAGAAGTTAGCAGCTGAGAAAGCCTTGGCCTGAGTCAATGCATTAAGGAGGAGAAGAGGATGGAAATTTTAAAGAAGCTGTCAGCTGGCGACTGCTTATCTTCGAACGCAGCAGATTGTTGGGGAGCCGATGGTGCTCTCTAACGTAAGCAGAAGGCCTCTGCTGCAGAATTGCAGTTCCTTTCCCAGTGGAATTCCAATGACCCTGATTGACATTATATTAAGTGGTAGTGCTGACATTTATTTATGTGAGAAAAATCTGTTTCAGGCCCTGCGAGAAATATTGATGTGACTATGGCCAGTTGTACAGGTTGCCAATGTTGTTTTGCATGCACCAATTAACACCATTATTCAACAGTAGAATCCTGACTGAGGTAAACATTGTGCTGTGGACGGAACAGTTAATATTGTGATTGCAGGGTACAGTGTAAGTTAAGCTCAAAATGGCCAACCATAATACGGTATCTGACCCATCAGCTCAAGGGGTCAGGGACTTAACTTTAACTCCCAACCTGAAGTCCAGAGGCTGACCTTCCCTGTCAGTGCAACTAGAATTGGGTGAACCTCTGTTGCTCTCATGTGGCTATTATATGATCCGTGTGGCAGCAAGGGGTGTGGGAAATGAATACACCTTGACTCCTCTGTTACTGCTCACACTGCTGTTGAGACTCCTTATTGATGAGAAAGCAGGAATTGATGTCAACTATACATTGCCCAGATCTCATCTTCCTGACTGGAGGAAGACCATTGGTGGTAAGTGGTCTGGGAGTGGAGACAGAGAAGAAAAATATCACGCTACCCTCCCCCTTAAAGAGATGGTGCCACCGTGCTTCACTATCCATAGAATGACAGAGTGTTACAGCACACAAACGGGCCATTTGGCCCATCAAGTCTGTCGACACATCATTCTAATCCCACTCTGCTGCTCACTTCCCATACTCTTCAATATTCCTCTTTTTCAATCAACAATTTTTTGAAAGAATTGATGGACTCTGCTTCATCAGTGCTTTCTGGCAGAGAATTCCACATCCTAATCACCCTCTGTTCAAATATTTTTTTTCTACCTCCCCTTCACTTTTGGTGATTACCTTAAACTTCTGCCCTCTCATTACTGCCTTGACTCATCGAGGTTGAATGAAGCAGGCACATTGAACTATTGTAGCTCCAATACTTTTATTGGTCACTTGCCATTTTCAGATTGCTATTGGACAGTTTAGTTTCTGCATATATTTGATGAAGATTGTCCACTTAGAATCATACCGCACAGAAGGAAGCTTTTCGGCCTATCATGGCCGTGCCGGCTCTCTGTCAGAGCTATCCCAATTAGTCCCACACCTCTGCCCTTTCCCCGGTGCCCTGCATTTTCTTCCTTTTCCAATTCCTGTTTAAAAGTTACTATTGAATCTGCTTCCACTGCCCTTTAGAGGGTATTTACCGTGGTTGGCCCCTTTAGAGAGCATTTACCTCAGCTGGCATTTGAAATGTTTGATGATAATCTCCACATGCTCCCAAAGTAGCACCTCATTGGAAAAGATAAAACATGGAAAAGAAACAGCGAGTGTGCCTGTTTTACACTAATAACGCAGAAAATCGTCGGGAATCCAAGACATTTTTTTCTCTCCAACTTTCTGGCAGGTTTTGAAAAGTTTGTTGATAATCTGCACATGCTCCCAAAAGATCACAAAGGCAAAATATGCGAAAGAAAGGCACACAGCAGAAAATGTCAGGAAACCACAGACATTTTGTTTTCTCGTTCCTGCCCCTCCCGAAGACAGATCATCTCACGGGGGTATGGGCTGCTCACGTGGTACATTGCCTGATTGGCCTTTATTCACAAATGAGGCTAGACAGTGAGGTGCTGGCGGACTGTCTATCTGAGTGCGGAGGAGATCCCAGCTGAGTCTCATGCTGTCTTTCCCTGCTGACCATGTGCGCACAATCCCCGGCAGCTGTCAGAAATAGGAGCAGGAGTAGGCCATTTGGCCCCTCGATCCTGCTCCGCCATTCAATAAGATCATGGCTGATCTGATCTTGGGCTCAGCTCCACTTCCCCGCCCACTCCCCATAATCCTTCAGTCCCTATTACTGGATAATGGTCAGTGATGGCCGTCTTTTACCCCTTTCCTACCCCAGGCCTATTGCAGTGCCCATGGCAGCTACCCTGGTGGACACTGGCAAGTACTTTTCTTCAGCCTAAGCTGTTTTGTTAGAGTAGATCGGGAGAAACTGTTTCCACTAGCAGGTGAGTTGGTAACCAGAGGACACAGATTCAAGATAATTGGCAAAAGGACCAGAGGTGAGATGAGGAGATATTTTTTAAATGTAGCGGGTTGCTAAGATCTGGCATGCGAAGTCTGAAAGGGTGCAGGAAGCAGACTCAGTCATAACTTTCAAAAGGCACTTGGATAAATACTTGAAAAGGAAAAATTTGCAGGGCTCTTTCAAAAAGCCAGCACAGGCATGATGAACTGAATGGCCTCCTTGTGCTGCATCATTCTCGGATTCTGTCCACCTGAAGTTCTATACAGACCCTTCGGGCTCGTACAATTAGTTGCACTTTCCACAACTCTACAGTGTGCAGCCCCATCTAGTAGACCTTTTACTGGAACTGTGAGTTTGTTGTCGTGGCTTTTTACCTCCTTGACCATCTTTGCCTGCCCTTTCTCAAACCGTTTTTCTTCCAACCTTCACTTTCATTCCCATGTGGTCCGCTGCACAATTTCCTGCAATTCGGGATGGTTTGGGCTCCGGGCCTCCCTTCTAATCTCAGTCCGCGCTTTTGCCCGACACCAGTGGCAGGAGGTAACTGTAAAGGTGACATTTGGAGGGAGACACAACCTCAGCTTTTCCTCCACCTGGGTCGGAGTGCTTGCAACTCTGGCCACTGCGGCTCGGTCCACACCTGCACCCTTCCCTGCTCCAGACAAGGACAAGGGAATGTGACTGGCAGGCCTCCCTGGGACTTGCAGCTCAGCGGCCATCTGGCTGGCAGCCAACTGCTGAAGCATTTCAGCTTTCAGCCATCAAAGCCTCGGTCTCCTTCAGCAAGGCGAAACTTAATTGATGTTTTTTTCCCTCTCATGGTGGAGTTTTATCAGTGATTCTTACAACTGTGCTTATCTTTGCAATGAAATTCTTAAGCTCATTATCTTCATTTTTTTTAACTTCACTTGTGTATAGTTTTATCTCTTCACAGTTTTGATAAAGAAAAGGCCCGAATTTATTTGTTGGACTTCTCATTTTCTTTTTTTGGAAGTCACCGTGTTCAGGATTGTGAATGTGTATTAGGGTTTACACTTATTTAAAATAGTTGGTTGTATCGAATAAGATCAACAAACCTAATGAAAGAGCAACCCAGGACATAAAGTACAAAGATTCCACTTGATTTCAAAACACAATGCTATCCCTGATGAATAGTTGAATGAATGTTTTATTTATTCCCTCTTTTTAAAGGAAATACGTTGCCTATTCTCTACCTCCATGGTTCCTTCTCATCCTGCGTGTCATGTGTCATTCCCCAGTTATGACAGGCAGGTTTGTTTGTTGTATCTTTAAACTCTCCCCTTGTAGCGGAAGGATTCGCAGGGTGACTAACAGACAGGCCGCGATGCTCCTTCCATGGCCGTAACCTTGCCGGCAGGGTGGTTAGTCCGGTAGGGCGGGAGGGATTTATGGGCTGTCGCAGCCTATATAATGCACACCTGTTGAACGCCAGTATCCTGTTGGACATCAACACAGAGCTCTGGTCTCCAGGTATAGGCCAATGTGGAACAGGGTGCAAACCCTGCATCTTCTGACTCACAGACAGGAATGCCACCCCTAAGCCTGAGGCTCACGTTGGCAGGCAAATAACCTCCAAGAACTCATCTAGCTCCACGCTCTACAGGCCCCCTCCCACCCCAGCACGCTGGGAGGTACAAGAGAGATAGTCAGATCTCCAGTTTCATTCCCTGTAAGGAAATGGCTTACTTCTGCTTGGTGCCACCAGCATGGCTGAGACCAAAAACGAATACAGCTGCAATATAGACATGATCCTGTGCCTATACCACACCACAATATTTTATCAACACTCCTACTTCATAAGAACATAAGAAATAGGAGCAGGAGTAGGCCATTTGGCCTCTTGAGCCTGCTCCACCATTCAATAAGATCATGGCTGATCTGATCATGGACTCAGCTCCACTTCCCTGCCCATTCCCCATAATGTTTTACTCCATTATCTGTCAAAAATCTGTCTTATCTCCGCCTTAAATATATTCAATGACCCAGCCTCCACAGTTCTCTGGGGCAGAAAATTCCATAGATTTACACCCTCTGAGAGAAGAAATTTCAATCAGATCACCTCTCATTTTTCTGAACTCCAATGAACATAGGACCAACCTACTCAACCTATCTTCGTAAGTCAACCCCCTCATCTCTGGAATCAACCTTCGTGCCACCAATCCACATCAACCATTTTGTTTAAAATGTATCCAAATCTTTTCTGCACCACACAAGTTTCCTTATAGAAAATTATTTCCTGATTGAAGCACTCTCAACGTGGGGAGATGGACTCAAATATTGTCGAGCAGACTCCCCGCCCCAGGGAAAAGCAACCGCTTGGGGGGGCTCAGATTCACGAGTCTGCGAAGAACAAGGAGAAGCGAGATGAGGGAGAAAGGAATAGAAGGATATACTGAAAGGATGAGATGAAATAGGGTGGGAGGAGTCTCGTGTGGAGCATAAACACTGGCGTAAGAACACAACATAAGAATTAAGAGCAGGTGTAGGCCATTCAGCCCCTCGAGCCTGCTCAGGCAATCAATAAGATCATTGCTGATCTACTTCAACTCCACTTTCCTGCACTGTCCCCATATCCCTTGATTCCCTTAATATTTAAAAATTTATCCAGCTCTATCTTGAATATACTCAACGACTGAGCCTCCACAGCCCTCTGGGGTAGAGAATTCCAAAGATTCACCACCCTCTGAGTGAAGAAGTTTCTTCTCATCTCAGTCCTAAATGGCTGACCCCTTATCCTGATCCTGTGACCCATGGTTCTAGGCTCTCCAGCCAGACATCTACCCTGTCAAGTCCTGTAAGAATTTTGCATGTTTCAATGAGATCACCTCTCATTCTTCTAAATTCGAGAGAATATAGGCCTAGTCTACTCAATCTCGCCTCATAGGACAACCCCCTCATCCCAGGAATCGGTCTGGTGAACCTCCACCTGGCATGGGCCAGTTGGGCTGAATGGCCTGTGTCTGTGCTGTAAATTTTATGTAACCAGGCGAGACTAACTTATTGGTTGACACTTAGCGGGTGTCAAAAAGTTCGTCACAAACTGGTAACATCCAGTCAGAAATTTAAAGAAGAAAGAAATGCAAATGCTAGAAATGTGAAACAAAGCCAGCAAATGCTTGTAATGCTAGATTGTATCAAGGAGGGGAAATGAACCCAGTTGAGCTTACATTGGAACAGGATGAAGGTGCTGCTGCACCGTCTCGAATACAAACTTTACTAAGATTCTAACTGTTGAGGAATTGGAGCATTTTATAAAGGAAAGAGGCCTTTTAATGCACTGTTACTGTTGTATATTGCACACTAATCACAGAATCATACAGCACAGAAGGAGGCCATTTGGTCCATCGTGCCTGTGCCAGTTCTTTGAAAGAGCTATCCAATTAGTCCCACTCTCCTGCTCTTTCCCCATAGCCTTGCATTTTTTCCTTTTCAAACAGATATCTAATTCCCTTTTGAAAGTTACTATTGAATCTGTTTCCACCGCCCTTTCAGGCAGTGCATTCCAGATCATAACAATGCGCAGCGTATAAAGAATATCTCTCATCTCCTCTCTGGTTCTTTTGCTCATTATCTTGGATCTGTGTCCTCTGGTTACCGAGCCTCCAGCTGGTGGAAACAGTTTCTCCTTATTTGCTCTATCAAAACCCCTTCATATAATAGAACATCTTATCCCAGCTGTGGTAATCCTGTGCCCATCTTGCAGCCATAGACGTTAAGAGGTAGTGCACTGGCGAGGTTAAGATGGGCTGTTTGAGCAGTATTACACATGGTATTACACATCGCACAGAAGCAGTGCAGAGAGGGGGCTCTTTGTTCTGTCTTCAGAATAAACGCATTGTGCACCTCAGACAATTAACTCTTCTATTGACCGCAGTCTTTTAAAACTGCTGCGATTTCCCCCCCCCCCCCCCCCTCTCTTGTGCGCTTTTCAAAACACTAACACACGGAGCTCTGAAAAGTCAGCAGTAATAGGGGTGAAGATCAACATTGTTCACATTTTAACATTTTTTCTCCTCCCAACAGTGAATTTGTCAATCAGTTCTGAAAGGCAGAAAGAGGCTTTGAATTTTGATCATTGGGAGCTGGAGTGCCTCCCAGCTGCATGCGTAGGTAGCCTGTGGGATGGAGAGGACGCCAGTCACTATCACAGAGCCTGCATTGGGATCTGGGTTTGTGGGAGGGGAGGGGGGATAGTGAGAGCTATCATCTGTGAGACAGTGCTGCTTTATCTGGCTGCACCTGCAGAAGGGAAGGAGGCAGAATGGATTTTTTTTCTCTTCACTTCTTTTCTGAAGCTTATTAATTGCGCCTCAGAGCTCCGACTGTAAGTGGAGGAAAAGAAAATAAATACTTTAGTAAGTGAGATTTGGCAGTGAGAAGCATGTTTACGGTACAAGCCTCTTTTCTAGAAAAACATGTCGAGCCAGATAGTTCGAAGTGCTTGTCACTGAGTTGTCAGTGCTCATTAGGGTCCACAGTCTAAACCCAACGTCAAATATATACTTCTCGTCATTCTGAGGCCGCTCAATTATCAAAGTCTAAATTTACATGTGATTTTATTTCTAAAAAGAGTGGTGTGATTTCCATGTACCCCTTCCCTCCCCCCCCCCCCCCCACACACACACATACACACACACACACTCCCAACAGGGGTCAGTGAATAGTGATTCCGAGGGAACGGGAGCTCTGGATGCTTTTCTTCTCTTCCCATGGGATCTGGGGTCAACTTGTCGTGCCCGATTACCATCGCGGACAAGATCATTCCCGGTCATGTCCAGCACTGCCTTGCTAATACTACGCACATACACCATTCCCTTGAGTTGAAAGTGGAGTCTCTGGCAAAGAACACAGAGGGGCGATAGGAAGCCATATGGAATCTGGGCATTCTGGTTACAGCCGGGTGCTAATAAGGGTTAATGTTGACTAGCATTGGAATTAGGAAGAGAATTAATTCAGGGCACTGTCAAACTATCACTTTACAGACAGATGTAGTAGGCAGAGCAGAATAATAGATTTCTTTTAAAAAGAGGAATTACTGAATTTTGCAAAGTATACAGCGTGGAAAGATACACTATGTTTTGTAAATATAGTATGTAAGCAAAACTTTTTCAAGAAACTAGCCACTCTAAACAGAGTAGGTAAGAATTCAAGGGGAACTAACCCGGCCCACTTCCTTTCCAGAAAGAAGTGCATGTTATTTTCAGTATTTGTATATTGTTTCTACGTCAGTTATGAACATTTATCATGACATCTGATGGCCTTCGTAAGTAGCCAAAAGTACACTCATATCAAATCAATACCCACCTTTTACACAGCTGTGTAGCGCTGAGTATTGAAAAAAAAACATATATTTTTAAAGTTGATAATGCTCACCTCTTCAGATGTATATATGAATGATGAACCAGTCTTTTGCTATTGTACCTATCACACAACCAAGCTGAAACAAAATCATTAAATCGTTAAACCTAGCAGGCCTGCACGTATTTATTTAATCTAATAAAACATGCAGGGGGGGGAAGGTAAAACTGATGTTCAAATGACGTGTATTTAGATATTGCTTATTGAGGCAAGACAGATTGTGAGTCATTTTGACTTTCTGCGCTGGTGTGAACGAATCGACAGTCCACTTTGCATCTCTCCATTGACTTCAGTGGAAATTAAAATAGGGAGAGTTGTAAAACGGGCCGCCGATTCGTGATCACCCATTTTATACTAACGCACAAAGTCAAAAAATCCCCCTTTCTCTGTGATTAACCTACCCTGTATGTTGTGTTTAATTAAGTATAACAAAATTAGTAAAACTACAGCTGAACTCTTTTGTGGATTGCTTTTTTTCAACACTTCTCTCCAAAAGTCTGTGGTCTCAGATTTGATTGGGGTCAACCCACAGTCACTTGTGTGTCAGCACTCATCCATCTGCCTGGTGGGAAGTGCCAAGTTAAACTGATAATCCCTGACATGACTGATCACACAAGCACCACACTGTTAACCAGGCTCCTTTATCACTGAGCACAGTGCGGTGAGTTTTGTCTTTCTGTTCTCTCATCTTACAGGGGGTAATGGGGAACAGCAATCTTTAACCTGTTCCAAGTGAAGTTGTGGCTACTCTGAAGTTGAGGCTGTTGGGAGCCCTGAGTCCCAGAAGATGATGCACTGAGGGCTGTGAAACATAAGAACATAAGAAATAGGAACAGGAGTCGGCCATTTGGCCCCTCGAGCCTGTTCCGCCATTCAATAAGATCATGGCTGATCTGATCATGGACTCAGCTCCACTTCCCTGCCCGCTCCCCAGAACCCTTTATTCCCTTATCACTCAAAAATCTGTCTATCTCCGCCTTAAATATAATCAATGACCCAGCCTCCACAGCCCTCTGCGGCAGACAATTTCATCGATTTACAACCCTCTGAGAGAAGAAATTCCTCCTCATTTCAGTTTTAAATGGGCGGCCCCTTATTCTGAGACTATACCCCCTAGTCTTAGTTTCCCCTATGAGTGGAAATATCCTCTCTGTATCCACCATGTCAAGCCCCTTCATTATCTTATATGTTTCGATAAGATCACCTCTCTTTCTTCTGAACTCCAATGAATATAGGCCCAACCTACTCAACCTATCTTCATAAGTCAACCCCCTTATCTCTGGAATCAACCTAGTGAACCTTCTCTGAACAGCCTCCAATGCAACCTTCCATAAATACGGAGACCAAAAATGTACACAGTACTCTAGGTGTGGCCTCACCAATATCCTGTACAGTTGTAGCAGGACTTCTCTGCTTTTATACTCTATCCCCCTTGCAATAAAGACCAACATTCCATTTGACTTCCTGATTACTTGCTGTACCTGCATACTAACTTAGCTCTTTAAAGTAGCTCTAACTTTAGTTATAGGCCCCAATCATGCTCGAAGGCCACTCTCATGAATGGTCCAACGCAGAAAGGTCTGGGCTTGTCCCTACTCAGTGAGCTTCTGATCTCAAATGTGCTACCCAGCCAGTTCTTCATTCGAGGCTAGACTTCCCCTTCAGGTACGAGGAAAAAACATTTCTTTAAAAGTCTCGGTCCTATAGTTTAAGTGGAGCAATCTTATTTCCTTTATGAAGGCTGAACTAGCCATGTTTTTTGTAGTATTTCCTTCCTTCCTCACTGGATTAGGGGAGGCGAGACAACTGAATTCCAGCTCTTGCAAAGCCTACAGGCTCAGACCCTTACAAAGCTGCAGGTCTACTGAGGGTCATAGATGAAGGGAAAATAGATCATAAGTGGTTCCACTGGTCAAACAGCAGAGCACTGGATTCTCCACTCTTCATTCAAACCAGCTTGTCTCCCCTCCGTGGGCGAGTTTAATCAGTTATGGCTTTGATCTTCCCCCTACACCGAACACCTCATGGCAGTGGAGTGTTTCACCTCAAGGGGCAAAGGAATGCTATCTGAGCCTACACCATCTCAAAACAAGAGCATTGACTATGACATTGGAGAGGTTTGCAAATGCAGCAAGAGTAAGTGCAGTTACAATCACAATTTTAAGGGCTGAATTTTCCTCCTGGGCAGCTTTGCCACTGTGTTGCCAACTCAGTTTCCTGGGGTCAGGCTCATTAAAATGCAGAGTGGGCCCCTGGCAGCCTTGCTGCCTCCCAGAGAGCCTGCCAGTGCGAGGGAGCGATTGAGGTGGTGCCAAGAGAAGGAGCAGCCATCATTAAAGGGGGTAGAAACCACCACTCAAAGATTCTTCTAAATGGCTCTGGATAAGCTGACGCCTCTTCGTGACCAGGTACGGGGGCAGAAGAGAGGGAGAGGTGGACACATGAGCTTCACTTTGTTTATTTATTTGTGCCCAATTCCCTCCGCCCCTCTCCTGAAGGGGCTGATTCCACAGGTGCCAACACCTCCCAGTACTGAGTACAAAGAGCCATTCCTTGTGTATGAGCCTCGGCAGTGATGTCAACAGGCTGTTCAACCATGGCGACTATCGGAGCCCAAACTTTTCCTCACCCAACATCGGCACACATGCACCTTCCAGCAAGTGTTTCTGGATGGTCATCAGGAGTAGGAAACTTGGACCAATTTCTCTTTTCCCCCTTTCCTAGCCCAGGCCAGTGTTAGCAACCTGATCACCACACTAGTTGAGATCAGAAAACTCTTACTATCTTGAAGTATAAGCAGGACCTTTGCGTGCGTACAGTGAGCTGTTGATCTGTATTTATTTGACATCCTGTGAATGCCGTAGAAGAAAATGACCATTTAGAGTGAACTGTGATTAAGCTACAAAAGTTACTGCGGGCTCCCCCCTGCACAGTTGGAAGTGGACGACTTGTGTTGTTAACCTATTGAGTGCTACGTTTCTCTTAGCAGCTTGCCAACCAGCAGCATGTTTCTTAAGATCTGGAAACACACAGCCACGCAAAAAAGTATGATTATACATTCTAGAATAGAATTAGCATTAAGCGAAATGGAAAGGCTCTCTGTGTTTGGTGCTGCCTCAGTTTAAACCAGTAATGAACCCAAGTACCTGACCCTTTTTTAATATTCCCTTTTTGTTTTCTTTTATTTTGGACATTAACGGGTAAAAATATTGAATGCATATGGAAAAGATTTTTGAAGTGCCTGGAGCATTTTTATTTTACAATATAGTAGTTTGTTTTAAGTTGTCTGTTCTCTCTGATTTGTGTATGGATATTTCTGACCTTATGCTTTCTGTTTGTCTGTGAATTTGCTTGCTCCTCTATACTTCACGGACACGTGGCTCTTAACACAAATCATTGCTGAGCACGCTGCAGATGACGTGCTGATAATGACTGCCAGCATGTTTAGATGAGTTGGCTGGTTTCCTAATATATTTTTGCGCGGTGTCTGAACTCCGCTGTCTCGCTAATGTTGTTAGTTTCTAACATAATTTGTTTGCAGTTACTAGCTTCAACACTGCAAAAAAAGTGGATTGTGGTTACCAAGGCAACCGAGGACACTTAATTCGGTCGGTGGCACCCCGAGTTTTAAAACAAAATGGCTCCAATCACCCTATAACAGTAAAAACCTGAAGCATAAATCTGATGTTGGAAGGGATGGGAACCGTTTATATTTAAAGCATTTTTTGGAGGGGACGGGGGCATTTTAGACGAAACACCCCAAGTTTCTGTCACCTGAAAATTCCTTCATTAAAATGTATAAAACAGTAAATGATCTGGCACACAAAAACACATCTTTGTAATATCCTTCTGCAAGTCATTTGCTTAACTGACTATTTTTCAAAAAATAAATGTCCTCCCACTCTGTCAAGCCCTTCCTAGCCATGTTGCTTGTGAGCAGCTTGCTCCCTGACCTCAGCATATCTAGAGGTGTTTAAAAATGAAGGAGGGGGATTCAGCCGCAATTTTTGCATCCTCCTGCCTAACCCTCCTGTTCAGTTGCTGATATCTGGGTTGAAATCAGGTTACTCCCACTGTGAGAGAGCCTGGGAGCCACTCTGCATCCTATCCTTGAGTGTCGCTAGTAGTTTGTACGTCACTAACCTCCCTCCTCCCCAGGATATACACCCCAGGCACCAGCATCATGCTTGTAGCCACCATGATAAGTGCCGCTTCCTATCCTTATGACGAAATGGTAACAGTGAGCTCTCAGCCCCTCTCCACCACTGCCATGTTAATACTGCATTAAATTTGCCTCCAGTTGTGCACTTTGCATATTTCTTCCAACAGCCCTGACCTTACCACAGTGTGGTTTGTGGCCAAACTGACCACACTGTACCACCATAGACCTGATTAAGACTTATCAATTTAACAGAATAATACAATTCAGTATAGGCATAGAACTTCTTTACAGTGACTAATTTAATAAACAGCTCATTAAGCAGGCAGCACTGCTGAACAGCACAAGTCCACACTTCTTAATGGCCTCCAAGAGGGGGAAGAGGTTGTATTAAAGATGAAATATTACATATAAAACACTGAATAATAGCAGGCTGGATTGAGTGGGTTTGGAGATGGGGGTTCTCTGAGCCACACACGCCACAAGGCAGTCCTGTGTGATCAGCATCACACAGGACTGCCTTGTGTTGCAACTGGCTCACGCAGAGTGCCCTGCGACCCCCAGCCATGAATGTGGTGAGAGGGGTAATCCCAGATCTGTCTGATTGGTGAGGCACCAACCACACAGATGGAGATCAACATCTTGGGAAGGGGCCAGATTTGAAAAAAGATGTGGGAAAACCCACTGTGCCGATTAAATCGAGCAGCAGTGGAAAACCAGATCACTGGGGTAAAACGTGGGATGGTGACTCGGCAGACCGTTTTAAATCGTCCTGATTTACATCTCATTGAAGTCAATGGAAATAATCATCGGGAAAGATGGAAAACGGGCTGCCCTTTCATTATCATTGCACAAGGTCAAGCTCTACCCCACTGAGTCGCCTTTGAAGTGGCATTTCACATTTCATCCATTTATTTGATAATTGCCTTTTTTTTAACAATGTTTTAAACTGCCCAACTTACTCCTCACCCACCTCCAATTTCTCTCCTTGAGTTCTCTCCTGACCCTTTCCACCCTCGGCACTAATGCTGGGGGTGTTGTAGGACAGGAACTTTCTGGTTCAGTAACCACAGGGCTGCCCTTCACATTGACTGTGAGCGAGCGTTGGTTGGAAATCACCACATTGAGCCGTCGCTCGATTATCCACATGCTGATGCTCCGTCCAGTCATGGTTGCCACCTCTGGTTGAAGATATACCTGGAGGTTTCGTCACATGACCTCCCACCTGCAACTGCCTTGGCAAGTCAAACTGCCCCAACTCCAATATTTTTATAACGAATAAACTAAAGTCTTCAAAGAAAATGAGTTAACACACTTAAAAAAAAATTGTCCGTATGGTTTTTCTCCTGGGCAGCTCTCAGCAGTGTCCAGGAGATTAAGATTCAATTCCTGGTGACTCGAGGATAATCTGGAAAGGTTGGCAGTCCTATGTGGAAACCTGTCGATGACTTTTCCCTCACACCTGGGGGCACTGAGGCTCCCAGTGCTTCTTGTGTTGCCCCAGTTGAGATGAACATAGTCAGCACAGGCCAAGAATCGTGGCATGTAGAGATTGATCCCTTACCTTGTTGGAGCAGGGCACCAGGATAAACCGTCGTGTACTTCAGTATCACTGCAGTGCCCTTACCCATTGAGCCAGTGCAAAGCTTTGCCTTTGTAAGTAAATCATTGAAGGTCATTTTGAAGTAAGGGTATCCTCGCTGGTCAAATCCCCAGTAACGTTTGGAGCAAAACCATCGCATCAGGACCAAAACATTTCAACAACCGGCAAAATATAGCAAAAACAGCCAGAATGGCCATTGATAAACACAAATAAAGAAGCATTTCAGAATTGAGCCCCAAATCCCTTCAGCCTGAATTTGGGTTAAAGTAATTATCTTTTGTGATGGTCAACTATTTATTTTTGGTCATATAAACAAAGATAGTTATGTTGTGTTGAATGGTAGTTCCTTCAAATTACAATGCGCCCTTAAAATGCCAGTCTGAATTTATTTTTAGCTAGTTTTGATTAGAGTGATAGTGAGGTGCTGTCCTCATGTAGTTGTATCTCTATCTTGTATAATGCATGTCCTGTGCTTGTCTCTCTGTATCTACAGTCGGGAGAGGCTGGGAAGTGAGTGCTTCTTGTTGTGCTGCATGTCTTTCCTGAGCTGATTCTCTCTGCTGGTTTTCTGTGTGCTGTCAGCTTGCTTTCTTTCTTTGTTGCTTTCTGACTTTTCTTTCCGTTTTGTTCACCAAGTGGCCGGGCCATGTGCAAATCCCATCATTCAATAGTGCTGGAGAGTAGATAGTATTTACCTCAATAATGGTAGTTTCTTTTCAATTCTTTCTAACGCTGAACTCAGAAGACGTATCGAAGCCGACGCCAACTGCTGAAACCCAGCCAGTATTTGACGGAGACGGTGAGTCCATTTCAGACAATCTTTCTGTATGCTGGTAGTTTTGTTTATGGAGTGGGGGCGGAGGGGAGGGGAGGGGAGGGGAAATATTGGTTACTGTATGACATCTGTTTCATTTCCCTGTAATTATTTGATCTTTAGGTAAGGGAGAGGTAGTAAAGAAAAATGGCATTGTTTTAACTACTTGGGGGTCATTTGGACTTTTGGCAATAGTGTCAGACTGGCGCTATCAGATCAGTCCTGGTATACATTTCTCCCGATTTTTATTTCCATTAAAATCAGTGGAGAGGAAAATTAGGAGAGGTATAGAACGGACGGCTGATTCGAGAGCGGCAGTTTTACCACTATCGCCAAAAGTCCAAATCCCCAATAAATAGAGGGAGGACTCCCATGTAGAGAGCACTCCCGTGCAATAAGTTTTTAAGTCGGTTTACGGGCTCCCAGGCCGCCTGTAATTTCTGCAGTCTAAAGAAGTCCATGTTCTGCGTGTTTATTGAGTGTGCGAGGTTGCAGCCCCTCTTTCAATATTTGAAGGGGCTGCTCCTCAAATTCTGGTTGCACTTCAGTCCAACACTCCTGATCTTTGGGCACCCTGTGGGGAGGGGAGCAAGCAGGTCGGAAGGCCTCCTCGTAGGACTGCTCCTAGGCACGGCCAAGGGGGCCATCAGCCGGTCCAGGCAGCAGATGGTCGAGAGGGTCATTCGGCCCGACTGCCTGCCTCTCTTTTGCGGTTACATCCGAGCCAGGGTGTCCCTGGAGATGGAGCACGCGGTGTCCACTGGTACGCTCGCGGCCTTCCGCGAGAGGTGGGCGCCGGAGGGACAGGAGTGTATCATCACCCCCGGCAACTTTTAATTTGATCCTTAATGCTTAAAGTTTAATTTGACTATGTTTGTCGGTTTTAGTGCCTTCCCCCCTTTTAGCCAGGGGGCACTTGTATAGTTTGTGTTTTTAGTGCCCTCAAAAAAACGCCAAAAAACAAGGGGGCACTTGAAAAATGTTTGGAGTGTGATCCCCTTTAATCAGGGGGCACTTGTTTAATGTTCACAACTAAAATAGTTGTAGAGCTGTTGAGTTGTGAGTGACTTAGCCAGTCACGTGATGGTCACAAGACTCACTAAAACCCTAGCCAGTTGGGTTTAGGGGATCCACGATGAGGCATGTGGTTATGAGCCTGGTAGATGAACTGGTAATGTATAGTGTGATTGTTAAACCTTTGCTAATAAACCAACTTGTTCTTAATAGCAATGTGTTGCGATGAATTCTTAAGCAAGGAACCCATGAAGCAAATACATTACAGTGGGAAAGGGAATAATAGGGCAGACCTACTGTCTGGTGCCAGGGCAGGAGGGATTAATGTGGTCTGGGCTCTCCACGTACTGTATATGGATCCGAACAGCTCATATACCTCGGCTGGGTGCTTTTACCTCATTCCCACACTCTTGCAGAATGAATAGTCAATTAAATATCAACATTAAATGAGGTGATTCTATCACACTTAAAAGAACAATTAACATAGTAATCATTTTCAAAGTACAGATGAGCAAAGTCTAGGACATGGGGATATATTGTTCAATTAGTGCGCAGAGGAATATTGTGCAAGTGTGCTTTGTATTCACAGCTGAACTTCGGTGATTGGAAAATATTCGCAATCTAAGGCACTTGTCTTCAGAATGATGCAGAGGAGACAGGGAGCTAAATGGAGGGCCGTAAAATTAAATTAAAGTACCTCATTTAGATAATATGTGCATGAACTGCTCAGGACCATTTCACCCGTCCTCCTGGCCAGGCACGAATGGAGCACAGTGCTATCTCACGACTGCCTGCCCATTTCATTCTCCAGTGCTTCAGCCAAATCCACATCTCACTACAGTAGAAGGTGATCTTCGTTATTCTACCGTAACTAATGGAGGTGAGGTTTTCATGCTGAGTTCAACCAACCCATGCCACTGCTAACCTGTGGTATTCCAGCTTGCTGGCAATAGTGGGGCATCAGAAATTGCTGTTCAACATTCCCAATCCCAAAATCTCCACCCCTCCCACCTCTCTATTTCCCCCCACACCCCATTCCCATATTCACATTGTTTGTTTAGTCACTGGTGAAATTAAACCTTGATACTGAGAACATAGCATCAAGATTTCATTTCACCATTGATTAAACGAACAATTGGGTATTCACTTCATGAATCGATGTGATCTCTCAGCATTTCTCCATTATGTACGCTGGCTTACGGTCAGCTCAGGGGAGGTCTGTGCAAATCAAACGTCTGTCGGTATGAACAAAAAAAACAGCTGCGGTTTTAAAATGAAGGCCAAGAAGGCATAATAATAACGTTACTGAAGTCAATATTGCGATGTGTGTGTGTGAGAGTGGGGTTCTGTTTGTGTCGGAGAAAACTTCCTATTCAAGGGGAATATTCCTTGCTTCTGCCCCGTAGAACAATTTAGCAACCAAAAAGAATTATGATTAGAGCTGTACCTTAGAATCCACGGCATCCCACAAAGTTGGGTGGGGGGGGGGGGGGGAGGCTCTGGTAAAATTCATCAGCGCCGTCCAAAGATCGCTGTCAAACACTGTTTGATTCATTTGAATCATTTCACCAGCCTCCCCTCACATCAAGCACTCTGCAGCTCATTCAGTCCCCTAAAAGTGTCGTGACTTAACTCTTAATATCTCTTTGGGGTTTCATACTTGATCTGTGTGTGGGGTGGGGGGGAGGGGGGCAGCGGGGGGGCTGGGCGGGAATATTTTTCGCTCCGCTGCTGGCGTGATTTGGGCATCTGGCTTTTGAGGTCAACTGAATTCACCTCAGTCGCGATCATTATTAATCAAAAGGGCTTTGGGCAATCTTATTTCAACTGTGAGTTTTAATTCTGCTCACACTGCCAGGGACGCATACTTCTGTGAGCTAGTTCCGTCAGTGTTATCTGCTTAAAGAGAAAAACCCCATTGACTCCACACTGGGAACACAGCTCCACAGGCATGACGTGCTCAAGTGTCCATTATTCAGGTGTAAGATGTGACAGCCGAGATTGATAGTCTAGTTGACTGCAAGAGGCATCAGAGTCAAGCTTGTTTCCAGGTTTTATGTGACACCTACAAGTATGGACTTGTGGACGGAATGGGCAGTAGACTTATGCTCCATGCTCACCTTGGGCTGCTGGCTTGGTGCAGTGTAATATTACACACTGATCAGGGAAACAGTAAGGGATGTGTCGGACATAACAGCATATTTTAGCGTCAACACACTACACCAGTTATACCCACACAGAACAAATTCCCGAAAGCCCGCCATGCCATCTGGAAGAGGCACTGGGCACCAAGGGAGGGAAAGGCTGCGTGACTCAGCAGGTACCTTTATGCAAAATCATTTTGCCCCAATTGGCCATTCTACGTGTTTCAGGGCTTATCAATTTAAATTTCCACTAATTGAGAGAAAGAGGTTGGGAAAATGTCTTTGCCCAGGAGGTTGTGGGGAGCGTGGAATGCTTTGCTATAGGGAATGGCTGAGGGCGAGACCATTGCATCTTTTAAGTGAAAACTGGGCAATGGGGAGAGAGGAGGGCAGAGGGATTCGTTTTGGATGGTTCCAGCTAAGAGCCGGTACAGACACGATGGGCTGAATGGCCTCCTTTTGTGCTGTAAAGTTATGTGGTTCCAAAATTGATATATATATATCTAGTTGCGTTGTGCCATATTAAAACAAAATTGATAAAAATAGTTTAAATAGAAACCCCATTTCTGAGTGCTGTAATAGTACTCATGGTGATTGAGTGTTATGATTGGAGAAGGGCTGTTGAAACTGAAAATTCTGCCTGATTTCGAGTACCTCTGGGTTTTTTTGTATTTTCTGATTTCTAAGATTACTTTACGAAATAAGATATGGTTCTTACACATGTTACAGTTTCCAAATGCATTGCAATATAAAAACACTGCACACTCCCCATCTGATCTAGAGGTTAAAAGCATTTACAGCGACACAAGTTCACATAAATCAGAAGCTCCCAGGGTCGATTCACAGTCTCTACTGATGTAGCTGATCTCTGCCACGGCAGCAGTCAGAGTGCTGTGATTGGCCTCAGCATCGCTGGGCTAGATGAGGGAAAATTCAGCCCAATGTTCCTTACACCTGATCGCTGTTCAGTGACCCTAGCTGGAAAGTTTGTGTGTGGTGTGTTTGTGTGCCTACACGGCGGGCAAGCCCCAGGTGGGCAGAGGAAGCATTTCAGGGACACAAAGTGCAACATCCCCACCAACACCGGGAATCCCTGGCCCAAGACCACCCTAAGTGAAGGAAGAGCATCCGGGAGGGCGCCTAGCACCTGGGGTCTCGTCGCCGAGAACATGCAAAAACCAACCGCAGACAGTGGAATGAGCGTGTGGTAAACCAGACTCCCCACCCACCCTTTCCTTCAACCACTGTCGGCCCCACCTATGACAGAGACTGTAATTCCCATATTGGACTGCACAGTCACCTGAGAACTCACTTTTAGAGTGGAAGCAAGTCTTCCTCGATTTCGAGGGACTGCCTATGATGATGATGGTGCGTGTGTGTATGTTGTGTGTGTGGCACCTGCATGTTGTGCGTGTGAGTTGTGCATGTGTGTGTGTGTGTCGTGCATGTGTGTGATGTGTGTGTGTGTCCTGAGTGTGGATATTAAATGAGGAGTGAGGCACTCATGGTTGAGCAGCCAACTGACATTGATTGAAGCAGTGCCAATTGGAAGAGACACTGGGGGACTGTATGGTATCGTACCCCAAGAGTCAGTGCCTTCAGAGGGGGAGGGGAGAAAACTGCAAGCAAAAAAAAAGCAGTAAATATTTCTGAAATCCAGTACTATTTCTGGCCCTGAGAGCTGGTATTGGATCCCTGACCATCCACCCACGATACAGGGATGCATAGGGCTGTGGAGGAGTAGCTTTGTTTCCCAGACTCAGCTTCTGTTTGATCTCCCAACAAGTGTTTTTGTTTCAAACTCCCTCTGAATAATTTACTTTTTCTTTCCATGGGAAAGTTGCGGAGGCATCTGGGGAGGCAGTGCTTTCAGCTTAGCCATGTGAGCCTAAGTACGTGTCGTCAGACCTGGACACTGGTTGAAGTGTGCTGCTCTTGACTGAAGAATTAAGGCTGTGATTAATAGTGATCTGCACATCATCAAAGTGTCACACAGAGAGACAGTGACAAGTCAACTTGGCGATCTGTGTAAAACTTTTACAAGTCAAAGTGGACAAGGCCAGAAGGACAGCAGAAGTAAACACTCCTGTTGAACCACGAGCATTCTACTCTTAAAAAACAATCTGTTTTTTAAAAAGTCTATTTTTCTTACATTTTTCCACAGATCTTATGTACAATTACGTAAAAATAATCATAACTTATGCACCCAAAAACATTTGTATGTCTGAAATTAATTGACAGTACTATATGATGCCCCCTCCCATGTACTGTTGTGGGTTGTTTTAAATATCCTTTTTCCTTTGTTACCCCTCTTGACACTTCCACAGGTTAAGCGCCTGAGCTAAAATCAAAGTGATGTAGAGTTCCAGTCTCATCCTACATTTAGGACTGAGATGAGGAGACATTTCTTCACTCAGAGAGTGATGAATCTTTGGAATTCTCTACCCCAGAGGGCTGTGGGGGCTCAGTCATTGAGTATATTCAAGACTTTCGATAGCTTTTTGAATATTAAGGGAATCAAGGGATATAGGGACAGTGCAGAAAAGTGGAGTTGAGGTAGAAGACCAGCCATGATCCTATTGAATGGCAGAGCAGGTTCGAGGGGCCGAATGGCCAACTCCTGCTCCTACTTCTTACTCGTCTTCTTTGCTCCCAATAACAGCTCCTTTTGCTGCTTCCATTCCTCACTGGGCAGATCCAGTCTAGGTGCAACACTTAAGTTGCTCACTGCTACAAGTTGGGCCTACGTTTTCTTGAGGAAGATAAGCCCCTTGTTTGCCCGATGTCAGATACATTGTTAGCTAGCTGCAGAGACCAATGTGGGCAAATGTTACAGAGTAAAGGTGGTTGGGGAAGATTGTAAGGCAACAGGTCAAGTGGAACAGGAATAGTGCCAATTCCACAGCTACTACCACAGCCATTGCTGTCCAATAGGACATGGCGTTGGACTCACACATTCAACTGACTCGGAGAGAGCTTTGGACTGCCAACCTTGCTTCCCCTTTATCACAGGTCGATGGCCAGAAAGAGTGTTCAACTTTAGAGACATTCACCTCTTTTTGTTTACATTTTTCTACTTTCCTAAAGTCACTGACTATTGGGATACTCTCTCAGTCCCTAATATAAAGTCATTGGGCTAAAAATGTAGTTGTGTCACGCCCGTTGTTTGGGTCCAAAATGGCGCCTGAGCAGCGTGCGCACAGTTCTGATGCGGGGCGTGGATGCAATATTGGTGCGGGCAGCTGTTAGTAGAGTGCGCTGGAATAATGATAAGAAGGCATCGTGACGTCAATTAGCATGCGATGCTGATTTGATGCTGATTTGATGCCAGTGCTGACATTTTCGCTGTCATCACTGGAGCTAATAACGCCTTCTCTTAACCTCGCACAGCTGAACACGTGTTCAGCAGCATGAAGGACCCCCCACCAGTGCTATCTAAAGGGATCAACTTTCAGGCAATCTGCTTTTTGATTTCTACTGGCTCTGTGTAAGTTCGTGGAAGTGTTTGTAGCTTTTTAGAGCTGTTTAATATTGGTGAGGGTACAGGGAGTGGTGCTGCATGTGGAGAAGACCTTCTGACTTCAAGGGTTCTAGTCAGACCACTTGCTCCCAATCATGGGGGCTCTAGTTATCATCACCCTGGGACTTCAGCATGACAGCGATATGAAACAGAGGCAGTGAAGAAGAGGACAAGCTGCTCGCAGAGTGAGGAGGGGGAGAAGGACTCTCAGTTCTAGGCTTTACTCATCTAGGGACTTCGAAAGCATTTCTCTTGCAGCAGCCTGTTCCAGGAGCAGTGTCTGAGGCGTCTGTGCTTTACAGAACTCGACCATCTCCAGCACCCAGACCTGCAGCCTCACACCAGGGCAAGGGCAGCGCTGCCAGTGGCTGTGAAGTTGAGCGTGGCTCTGAATTTCTTGATGTCGGGATCCTTCCAGGCGACATCTGTAACATCTCACAGTTCGCCATTCCCTGCTGCATAAGAGAGGAGACAGACGCTGTCTATGCCAGGAGAGGGGACTTCATTGTCTTCTCTCTGACCAGAGAGAAGTAGGCGGAGCATTCTCATGACTTTGCCAGGATTGCGGCTTTCCCCATGGTGCAGGGCTCCATCGACTGCACACACGTGGCTTTGGGCTGCCACTTCTAAATGCTGAGATTTGCCACAACCGCAAAGGTTATCACTCGCTGAATGTGCAGTTGGTGTGTGACTATGCTTAGCACATCATGATGATGAATGCTTGGTAGCCTGGCAGCAGTCATGATGCTTTCATTCTGTGTCAGTCTTTGTGCCAGCAAGACAAACTAGAGGGTGGCTACTGCGCGACAATTGCTATCCGCTGGCCACCTGGCTCATCACTCTGCTCTGCAATCCAACCACACGTGGGCAGCATGCGTACAACGAGAGCCATGTTGCCAGTTATATCATAGAGCACACCATTGGTGTGCTGAAGCAATGATTCCGCTGCCTGGACCACTCTGGAGGAGCCCTACAGTATCTACCAGTGCATGTGACCCGATTGGTGGTGGTCTGCTATATTCGCAACAAACTGGCCATCAGACCTTGCCACTAGAGATATGGCCACCAGCTCAGGAGCAGGAGGAGAAAATGGAAGTAAAGAGGCAACCCAGACAGTTCCTTCCTGCCCGGGCTATCCGGGATCGAGTTATTCACCTGTGGTACCAGTGAATGCTACCCAAATTCCCCGTTCAACATTCGTCCCACACCTTACCTTCCCTCTGTACTGACCATCACAGCGTACTCTTGGCCACACTGCTGAAATAAAAGCCAGCACAAAACAAACATTCCAGTCCAACTTTATACATCTATCCATCCAATATTACATCAGAAAATCAACTAATCGCCCTGGTGCATTCCCTTCGTGACTGTCTTGCGTGTGCCTTTCCCTATCCTAGTGCTCTTACTCAGTGCTACCCCAGTGGCTGCAGCATGGCTGGTGGAAGGCTGCTGACTTTCAGTGGGGGAGACCGCAGGTGGCCTTGCAGGACAACCTCAAGGAACTCTGGGCCAGTAGGCTCGGCTTCGGCCTGCACCACCTTTTTGGGCGGCAGCAGTCTGGGCTGATTGTCTGACAGGCAACAGCACGGGCACTGACAGAGTGGCAGTGGTGGGAGGACGAATGCTGTCATCCTGAGAGAAGACAGCAGGGTCAACTTCCATGGATCAATTGTCACTCCCCCAGGACAGTGCCTCAGCAATCCTAGTAATCTGCTGGAGTCATCATCATAAGCAGTCCCCTCGGAATCAAGGAAGACTTGCTTCCACTCTAAAAATGAGTCCTTAGGTGACTGAATAGTCCAATACGAGAACCACAGTCTCTGTCACAGGTGGGACAGATAGTGGCTGAGGGAAAGGGAGGGTGGGACAGGTTTGCCGCACGCTCTTTCCGCTGCCTGCGCTTGATTTCTGCATGCTCTCGGCGACGAGACTCGATGCTCAACGCCCTTCCGGATGCATTTCCTCCACTTAGGGCGGTCTTTGGCCAGGGACTCCCAGTTGTCAGTGGGGATGTTGCACTTTATCAGGGAGGCTTTGAGGGTGTCCTTGTAACGTTTCCTCTGACCACCTTTGCTGGACTGCTGTGAAACCCTGCAAGCCCCTTTCAACACTGGTAAAGCCAGCCATGCAGGCAGCAGTCTGTGCTTGTATGACTTCAGTTTGAGCTTCCACTGGCTTCAGCTTGCGCTGCAATGGAAGCTCAGACTTTGGCCATCAGACGCGACATGATGGTTGGGACCACAAGTGCGTTAATGGATCTGCCCAGCCCTTCCAAGCATTTCATTGTGCATACCCATTAGCGTTCTTCTGTAGGCTGCCCATCAAAGTCCTCATGCAGCAGAACTCGTGTGCAACCTCGCCCTCCAAGGATCTGGCTCCTGAGCTAACCTTTCCCTCTGACTGGCTGCAGCCCATTCGTGCCTGGTGTCTCACCACATGCAGATCCCGCATCTATCCATTCCTTTAAAATACGCAGAGTGTCAGTCTCTGAAATGGTGGCTGGGAGTGTGAAATCGAGTGACCGTGTTTCTTCTTCACACTCCTCTCTTCTTGTTGAAGCACTGGCTGGGCAGGCTGAATTTCTTGGCTATTTGAAAGGCGAATGGCACAAGGGTTGTGATGAGTGGAGGGAGGGGAGGCAAGAGGTGCATGCTTACACCATGTGCGGCTTGTAAAGCACAACAGATTGTAGGAAGTGGGATGTGAGGAGGAAGACAATGTATGAGGATATCGGCATCTTGTATTCTTTCAACCCCACCACGGGCTCAGCCATGCCCCTCCCAAGAATGGGCAGAACCATCTCCTCCATGGGGGTGCGATCTTGCAGGCGAGCCTGTCCCCCGCTGGTTAAGTTCTGCTGGCGCTGGTTAGGCGGCATCTTTTCCTGCAGGCGAAAGAGAAGTGTGTGTGTCAATGAGTGTGTTGCAATGTGTTTGGGTGATGTGGCTGCCATGGTTGAACAGC
Source organism: Pristiophorus japonicus (assembly GCF_044704955.1). Classification (NCBI taxonomy): domain Eukaryota; kingdom Metazoa; phylum Chordata; class Chondrichthyes; family Pristiophoridae; genus Pristiophorus; species Pristiophorus japonicus. The sequence continues at coordinate 185,220,831 of NC_091980.1, read as the reverse complement.
TGACAGTGTGTTCAAGCTGTGAGATGTGGGTGTGAGGCAATGGTAAGTGTGTACGGGTTAGGTGAAGCTATGAATGTGAGGTATGAGTCGTGTTTGGTAGAGATTGTTGGTAGGTGAGTGAATGTGGGGTGGTGCATTGAGCAGTGGTTGAGGCTAGTGATGCAAATGGGGGATATGGCATTTGAATTTGAATTCGAATTCACTGACTTTGATCACTTGTGTGAGGTCATCAAACTTCTTCATCATGGCTACACTGCTCGCATTTACTATAGTGGCTATCTGCTCCCACTGCACTCTGGTTTATTTCATGGAGGGCCGCCTGGTCCCCTGTGGAAAGAGGACCTCTCCTGGAGTTGACCTGCTGGACCAGGGCCTCCAGTGCTGCATCAGAGAACCTAGGTGTATGCTCTATGTGCCAACATTTCAGATTTGTTGTCCACTGTCTTCCCAGCCACTTCAATCACCTGTTGCAGGCAGAAGACACATCCCCTTTAAGAGGTGTAGACTGCCTTTAAGTTGTGCAGGCTAGCTTTAATTGGTGCTAGCCTCACACAAACTTGGGTCCCCTGCTGAGTGTTCAGCCACTCAGCAGCACATTCAGTGCTGGGCTGAACACTTCAATCATGCTAATCAGCAGGCAACACGACATTTGCATGCTGCCTGCAGTCCTCCGCGCGGTCTGATAGTTCATTGCAATCCCCGCACTCGTTTTCGGTCCTAATCCAATTTCCAGGCCACACACCTTGGTATAAAGTAACTGACTGTTTGGATATCCCCTCAGTCTCTGTATTATGAAGCAGGGGAACTTTGGAGCACCAACGCAGAGTCATAGTGCTGTAGGAATTACTAGGTGTTTAACTTAAATGGAAACTCACGGAATCAATTCCCCACCTTTTACTAATAGAAATTCCTGGTCCTTGCCTTACAGAATTTGAGTTGAGTGTCAGGAGCAGGCAAAGTAAACTAGAGTGGTGCATGGTCTCCATTTACCCGTCGATATGGAGACTAGCTTTGGGCAGAATCAAATAAACTATTTTCTTTGTGTGCCGAGGATCAGTTTTATAAAAGGCTAATAGATTAACAAAGTTTACACTCTGGAGCAGTCTTAGTTAAACTTTATTAAGACAGTAATTTAACAGATTGAGGGATTACAGGTAACACCATGTGCTGGATGCTTTAACTAAGCATAGCATTTCAGCGCACCAAATTGCACACTGCTCACTCCCATTAAAAGGATTTAGGGACAATAATTCAGTGGATGATCCTGAACCAGTTCTCCACAAATCATTCTTATACTTAATGCGCTGGTTATCCCAATTTATTGCTAAACTTCGCCTAAAGAATGCAGCACATTAGAGGTCTAGCTCTTCACACATTCAGTTCTAAATGCTCCAGCCAGCATAGCATGGAGCGTACAGAAGCTCCCACGTTTGACTGCTTGCTCTGTGCTAATTTATCGGAGCTCAGCTGAGTCAGCAATTGGCTTGACCATCGTGAGTAACCAATGTGGCACCAGAATGGCCAGCGTATTGAGAATGGATCTGCCGGTAATTACCAGGAAGTTCTATTAGTGATCTAAAAGAAAAGAAAGACTTACATTTATATAGCACTTGTCGTGACCACCGGACATCTCAAAGCGCTTTACAGTCAATGAAGTACTTTTGGAGTGTAGTCACTGTTGTAATGTGGGAGTCTAATGGAAAGTATGCTACGTTTGATGATGATTAAAAGATGAATCAAATCACTTTTTAAAATTCTGAGGGTCGGTAAATTAAAAGGTGTAAATATGAGCTGAATTTCAGGGACAACAGTGCAGTTTGATAAATGAAAGATGTTTTTCTTTCCTGTTTCAGAAATTACAGCGCCGACCCTTTGGATAAAGCAACTGGTCAGCAAAGACTCTAAGCAGAATGGCTCCAGCATGAGGATTCTAGGTAAACAACAGTATTCTCAAAAGTGTGCAGCAAAAATTGTTAGTCATCACCCTCAGCCAGATCTAGCAAGCTGTCGCAGCCTGTACAGTGAAGCTAAAGAAAAAACTCGCTCAGGAGAGGAACAAAATGTTCTTAATGCAATAAAACTGGGGGAGCTGGAAATCTGAAATAGATACAGAAAATGCTAGGAATACCCAGCAGGTCAGGCAGCGTCTGTGGAGAGAGAAATAGTTAACGTTTCAGGCCGATGACCATTCATCAGCATCAGGATTCTCCACAGATGCTGCTGAACCTGTTGAGTGTTTGCAGCATTTTCTGTTCGTGACAAAAATTTGACCAGGAACTGACTGGAGAATGCAGAATCCATACTGAGAGCAAACTCGCAATTATGGGGATCAAGCACTTCCGGTTAGGTAGAGGACAGCAGCACATGTCATGAAGCTCCCTCTACTTCCTGGTGATCTAAGACCACCCCAAACTGTACCAGGATCAGTCATTCTGTAAGCTGTCTGAATGAGATTGCCAGTTCGTGTCACAGCTGGGGTCGCTGTCAGTGGCAACCAAGTAAAGAAACTGGGACATTATTATCATTTTTTTCAATTTGTCAACTGAAGGTAGGAGCAAGAGGAACTGCTTTTGTTGCCAGGATCACTCTTAAATAGAGTTGGCTTGTATTTTTATCCCACCCAGCGAAGCACTGCATAACGATTTTTTGGAATACATGTGGAACTCTCCATATACAGAATGCCTTGACACATTTCTAGCTCCGTTGACTAATTTGCTGACACTGGGATGATTTTAACCCTACCCATTCAGCAGAAACCTGGCGGGTGGTCAGTTAAAATCTCCCTGGCTCTTACCTGTCCGAAAGCCACCATGATCGCACCATCTGCAATTTTGACCTGCTCTCCTGAGCAGGCAGCAAGGACACACGCCCGGAGCCAACAGGGTCCTTCTTTACATATGCATGTTGTGGCCCGATGACATCATTGGGACCCGACTGTAATTTTAACTCGGGCCTTAGCGGGAAATCCACCTGGAGTTAAAATTTGGGCCAGGTGGAGCCTCTTCAGATTGATGGGGCGAGATGAATTAAGGTGAGAGGAGGTGAGTGTGGAGCATAAACACCGGCAATAATAAAAAATTATAACAGTGGAAACTGTCACAGGACGGGAGAGTGGAAGGCACCAGTTCCAACTGTCACAGGACAGAGAGTGGAGAGCACCAGTTCAAACTGTCACATGTCAGAGAGTGGAGAGCACCAGTTCAAACTGTCACAGGATGGGAGAGTGGAGAGCACCAGTTCAAACTGTCACAGGATGGGAGAGTGGAGAGCACCAGTTCAAACTGTCACAGGACAGAGAGTGGAGAGTACCAGTTCCAACTGTCACAGGACAGAGAGTGGAGAGCACCAGTTCCAACTGTCACAGGACAGAGAGTGGAGAGCACCAGTTCCAACTGTCATAGGACAGAGAGTGGAGAGCACCAGTTCAAACTGTCACAGGACAGAGAGTGGAGAGCACCAGTTCAAACTGTCACATGTCAGAGAGTGGAGAGCACCAGTTCAAACTGTCACAGGATGGGAGAGTGGAGAGCACCAGTTCAAACTGTCACAGGATGGGAGAGTGGAGAGCACCAGTTCAAACTGTCACAGGACAGAGAGTGGAGAGTACCAGTTCAAGCTGTCACAGGATGGGAGAGTGGAGAGCACCAGTTCCAACTGTCACAGGACGGGAGAGTGGAGAGCACCAGTTCCAACTGTCACAGGACAGAGAGTGGAGAGCACCAGTTCCAACTGTCACAGGACAGAGAGTGGAGAGCACCAGTTCAAACTGTCACAGGACAGAGAGTGGAGAGCACCAGTTCCAACTGTCACATGTCAGAGAGTGGAGAGCACCAGTTCCAACTGTCACAGGACAGAGAGTGGAGAGCACCAGTTCAAACTGTCACAGGACAGAGAGTGGAGAGCACCAGTTCCAACTGTCACATGTCAGAGAGTGGAGAGCACCAGTTCCAACTGTCACAGGACAGAGAGTGGAGAGCACCAGTTCAAACTGTCACAGGACAGAGAGTGGAGAGCACCAGTTCCAACTGTCACATGTCAGAGAGTGGAGAGCACCAGTTCAAACTGTCACAGGACAGAGAATGGAGAGTACCAGTTCAAGCTGTCACAGGATGGGAGAGTGGAGAGCACCAGTTCCAACTGTCACAGGACGGGAGAGTGGAGAGCACCAGTTCCAACTGTCACAGGACGAGAGAGTGGAGAGCACCAGTTCCAACTGTCACAGGACGGGAGAGTGGAGAGCACCAGTTCCAACTGTCACAGGACGGGAGAGTGGAGAGCACCAGTTCAAACTGTCACAGGACGGGAGAGTGGAGAGCACCAGTTCCAACTGTCACAGGACGGGAGAGTGGAGAGCACCAGTTCCAACTGTCACAGGACGGGAGAGTGGAGAGCACCAGTTCCAACTGTCACAGGAGCATCCAGTCGTGCCCCGGTAACTGCCTCCAAAGGAAATGGAGTGTGGGAAATTGCATTCCGCTTCCATTGAGGGGTGGTAAGGCCAATTCTGCGGTGGGAGCAGGACTTCCACGCTGGGGGCTAAAAGTCCCTGCCCCAGAAGGTTACCGCCCCCAAGATGGGAGCCTGTGCGGGGAGGCAGAGGGAAGTTGAAGGGAAACGGGGGCGGGGGATGGAGGGGAGAGTGGTGAAGGTGGGGGGGGCGTAGAAACCCAGGGCGGGGGACAGGAGGGGCTACATTGCAGCGAAGGTCTGGGGGGGCGAAGTGTGTTGGAGGGTTGGGCCTGGGAGCTCTGCCTTGGTGCGGGGAGTGTTCAGAGTGGGGCGGACGGGTTGACTGCGCAGATGGCGGTCGGTGGATGTGGTGTGGTTGGCGTCGCGGGGGCGTGGCTCCGGGGTAGCCGGGGCTGGGGGCTCGACATCCGGGGGTGTTTGGCATTTGGGAAGGATTCTGACGGGACGGGACGGGGCGGGTTGGGTGCGGGGGTAGTGTTCCCGGTGTTGGGTGGGTCCGGAGCCGGGGGGTGGCACGCTCTTGGGATGGGGGGTGGGCTGTTTGGGGCTAGGATGGGGAGAGACTTCTTCACTCGGGGAGTTGTTGGCCTGTGGGGTTCCCTGCCACGGAGAGTTGTTGATGCCAGTTCATTGGATGTGTTCGGGAGGGAGTTGGATGTGGTTCTTGCGGCTTGGGGTGTCGGGGGGGTGTGGAGGGGGCGTGCGGGGGAGGTGCTGGGGTGGGTGATCAGCCATGATCTTGTTGAATGGCGGTGCAGGCTCGAAGGGCCGAATGGCCTACTCCTGCACCTATTTTCTATGTTTCTATGTTTCTAACACCGAATGGCCTGTTTCTGTGTTGTAAATTCTATGTAACTGGTTCATATATTGATCAGGTACAAAGTTCGTCTCCAGCTGTGTCTAGGAAAGAAAGTCGTGCAGAATTGTATTTTGCCACATGTAATGTATTTGCTTCATGGGTTCTTGCTTAAGAATTCATAACAACACATTGCTATTAAGAACTAGTTGGTTGATTAACAAAGGTTTAACAATCACACTACACATTAGCAGTTCATCCACTAGGCTCACAACAGCATGCCTCATCGTGAATCCTCTAAACCCAACTGGCTGGGGTTTTATTGAGTTTTGTGAACATCACATGACTGGCTAAGCAACTCACAATTCAACATACTCACAGGTGCAGACATTACACCACAAGATGTCACTAGTTTGCAAAAGCAGTAAATGCTGAATTAGATGTTTTTGCAGGTGTTACTACAATTTGCACGTTCTAAAAGCAACATAAAGAAGCAATGTGAGCCCAGGGGTTTAAAGGAGAATGAAAGCTGGGGAACTCGTTATTTCACTTGCTTTGAGGTTGCTGCTCTCTTCATTTAGTTCTTGTCCTGTGAAGGTTTCTTCTTCTTCTGTGCTCACTTGTTTAAACTGTGTGGCCTTCCTTTGCTGCTTTAACTGGGGAAGCCACCTGCCCCACTTCAGACCAGGCAGTCCAGGTTGTGAGGGCTGTCCCCAAATTCCTAAAATGCAAGCTGGACACCAAGTTGTGATATTCAAATACAGGTACAACGTCTCAAATCCGGCTGTCCAAAAATTGGAATTGTCCGAAAACTGGACATTTTTGAGAAAATCCCATTTGATATTCAATAAAATAAAATCCAGAATTCCCCAAAAATTGTCACCGTCTTGGTCCAGAGGCTGCCAGATTTGAGATGTTGCACCTGTGTAATTTCATTTTCCACACCTGTGTTTTAGGAAGTGGAGGCGTTCATAGTTATTACGGTTTTGAAGGAACTTTTTAGCAGCAAAGTGAGCATCACAGCACCAAGGTGAGCCCTACCCTGACCTCAGTCTGGTTTGGGACTTGGCAGAATGGCGAGGAAGCGATGCTTTGGTTGTACAGAGCCTTGGTCAGAATCCATCAGGAGAACTGCATTCAGTTCTGGCCACGCACCTCAGGAAGGGTATACTGCTTTAGTAGGGGGTACAGTGCTGGTTCACCAGAATGATACCGGGGCATAGTGGGTTAAATTATGAGGATAGGTTGCATAAGCTAGGCTTGTATTCCCTCAGGTTTAGAAGATTGAGGGGTGATCTGGTCGAGGTGTTTAAAATTATACAGATACAGGGAAACTATTTCCTCTGGTGGGGGGGGAATCAAGAACAAGGGGACATCATCTTAAAATTAGAGCTAGACCATTCAGGAACGAAATCAGGAAGCACTTTTACCACACAAACAGTAGATAATTGGCGCCCTAAAGACTGAGGTAGGTAGATTTTTGTTAGATAAGGATATCAAGGGATATGGAGGAAAGGCGGGTAAATGGAGTTGAGGGAAAGACACGCCATGATCTTATTGACTGGCAGAGCAGGCCCGAGGGCTGTAGTGGCCTAATGTTCATAATGTTCCGAACCCTCGCTTAAGAACCATGGATGAACTATGCCTGTGTAAAGCAATTCCTAGCGAGTCATCTTTGCTTAATGAATGAAAAGATCAGCAGAGTTTGCAGGCTGTAAATCTTTGAGTTACACCATTTTAAAGATAATCCTTAAATAGGGAATAAAATTCTGTCATAACAGGTTTTATGTGGCAGCACTCTGTGCGAGGCTATGCTTCATTATAAATGAAACAGGCAGCCAATTTGCACTCAGCAAGATCCCACAGACAGCAATGTGATAATGACCAGATAATCTGTTTCAGTGATGTTGGTTCAGGGATACAGATTGGCCAGGACACCGGGGGGAACTCCCCTGCTCTTGTTTGAAAAGTGCCACGGATCATTTATGTCCACCTGAGAGGGCAGACAGAGTCTCGGTTTAACATCTCACCCGAAAGATGGCATCTCCGACAGTGCAGTACTCCTTCAGCATTACACTAGAGTGTCAGCTTAGATTATGTGGTCAGCTCTCTGAAGTGGGGCTTGAACCCACAAACTTCTGACTCAGAGGCTAGAGTGCTACCCACTGAGCCACGGCTGACAACAATGCCTATATATTGCAAGGAATGGAAATGGACCTGTATCAGGAGCAGTCAGTCAGTGCTTAAGTGGGATTTGCTGCAGAAGAGGCCACTCTGGTAATTCAAGGAGGCTGCTCAGATCTTGCAGGTGGATTGAAGCTGCACATAAAGAGAAAGCTTTATTGGAAAGTACAGAAACCCTTTAAAATCAGAATGTTCAATCTTCAGATGCCAAAACCACTGAGGCTGCAAAGCCCTGTGCCATGCACCATGTATTTCAATGCTCTAAATCCCAGGGTTCAGACAGAATGCTCATGTCTGTTGACATTGTGCAGACAGGCCAGTGACTTGGTGTTGAGGAATTAGTTTGTAGATTTGTTTTAGATTTCTGCTAGAAACAATTTAATATCATAGCAACAGTGACTGCTCCATGACAACAGTGACTGCACCTTGACAACAATCCGTGCACCATGACAACAGTGACTGCACCTTGACAACAGTCCATGCACCATGACAACAGGCCATGCACCATGACAACAGTCACTGCACCATGACGACAGTCAGTCCACCATGACAACAGTCCGTGCACCATGACAACAGTCCGTGCACCATGATGAGAGTCAGTCCACCATGACAACAGTCCGTGCACCATGATGACAGTCAGTCCACCATGACAACAGTCCGTGCACCATGATGAGAGTCAGTCCACCATGACAACAGTCCGTGCACCATGATGACAGTCAGTCCACCATGACAACAGTCCGTGCACCATGACAACAGTCCGTGCACCATGATGACAGTCAGTCCACCATGACGACAGTCAGTCCACCATGACAACAGTCCATGCACCATGGCGACAGTCAGTGCATTATAGCAGCATTAACTGCCTCCCAACATAAAGTCATTATGTGAAAATGCCTGAAGGCATTTTGCCGTGACAAGGCATTATATAAATGCAGTATCTTTACCGTGCAGTCCTTTATCAAACTGTACGATAAAGTGACTGATTAATTTCTTAGATATATATTGGCAAATCCTGCATCTTGGATGTCACTTGGAAGAAAATAACATGATATCGAAGCAAGATTCTGCTGTTGCCATATAATAATTTTGGTTATATGATTACTTTTGATTTTACGTCAGCTGTGTATATATTGTTGCCTCCTCTACAATGTTATTGGTGGGGGGTTCAGATACAATGGACCACACTGGGGGTTATTTTGGTGAAAGGGTGAAAGAATGGGTGTTATGCTAATAAGACACGCCTGTTTGAAAGTCTGGTTTTAACAAGCAATTTTGGTCCTGATTGCTAATGACCATAATTTGCTGTGCTAAAACAGAGACACCTGCAAGTTTAGCACTTGAGCACTGATTAGAAGCATTTTTGTGGAGCAGTATATGTGGGCTCCACACACCCACTTCCACTGTGGAGCGGGCTGGCTGGCACACAACGGCAGGTTTCGCGATGGCTCAGGGATTGTGGGAAAGGGCACGCAAGTTCTCGGACGTGTCTCCGGAGATCCAGAGGTGGAGGGATGTCCTGTACCCGCAGGGGGAAGGAGCCCACCTCACCCACCTCACCCACCTGTCCCCCTTACCTGCAGTAACTGGTGCTGCTCTGCCTGGCCTCATGTCCTCCTCCCATTCCTCCTGCAGATCAGGGGGACCCGTAACAAGGTGCCCATGACCAAGCACTCCCTTTCTCCTGGTGACTCCTATAAGGTGTACATTAAGGTTAGAGTAGCACAGCACTCACTTGTTTTTGGTGAAATCGCAGCGAATTTCCAAAATAAAAGTCTCTCGATGTGTTTCAAAAGTCCTCTTCAAACTTCCAGCAGCAAGTGAACAATAAAAAGTGATATGCCTTTAAGGAGTGCTCGAATTCCTCAGCAACGACTTGTTTATTCCCAATCAGCTGGTTGCTGTTAGGAGAGGGCATTAGATCAAGCACTATCCACCAAAATGTCATGCAGTCTCCTGAATGAGCGCAAGCAGGCAACTTAAGTGGCAATCAGCCCCTTAACGATCCTCCGGTCGTTCTAGCGCAAGCAGCAACTCCTTTACCAAGATGGCGTCCTGTGCTAAATGCGGGCTAAACGGACGCTTTAGCTCAAGACTCCACCGTGGCCACCTCGAAGGCTCTTTAGCGCATGAAGGAGCCGTCGAAAATCGTCCCCACTATGTTTATATTGTGGGTGGATTCTAGAGAAATCAGAACGAAAACTAAAATGTGTCCATGTAATTACTTCAACATTACGGTTCAAGGCCTTTTGTTTAACTGGTTACTGCCCTCCTCCTAGTTGTTGGGGGATGCAGGTACAGGCCAGTGAGTGTAGAACTGCTGAGTACAGGCCAAAATACAAATGGTGGCCTGTGGCACCAGTGTTTATATTGTCGCTGGAACAGTGTTATCTCTAGAGATACTGTACTAACAAAACCTACCTCTTTACACACGTCTCGAACCCTCGCCATGCAGCAGTGGAACATTGTTTACTCTGTTAATTTTGGTAGCATTGAGATAGAATGAGTGCGCTATTATTGTCACTCCTTCAACTGGCAATAACTGGTAACTTGTTGTGATACTTATCAGAACGTCACTGTTTACAAAGTGCAAGTTCAGTGTGTGTTAGCAATAGCAACACACCCATGTGACCTCTTGGACAGAAGCGGGCAATTTAACGTTGATTTATAGATCGTTGTGCGCTATGCTTTCACCCCCATTGGGAATTTAGTGTGATTGGCAACAGTCACTTCATGCAGAACTTTGAGAGTCAGTCGGGAGAGGAGACTTCCTCTCATGCCATCAGTCTAAACTGAATCTGATCCAAGGTATGAGAGGTGAAAGGATTGTCTGCTAATCCACTGCAATAACCAGTCTCATGGCCCTTTGGCAGAAGAGAGGCTGATCCTTTTTGGGGGGGAGCTTCAGTAGTTTCATTGGCATAAAAATATTTCCATAACATTGGGAACATTTAAAAACCATTCAAAGTACCTTTGTTCCAAAATCAGTAACAGACAGATCTCTGACAGGCTCAACTAATTACCAATATGTGTTTACAGGGATGGAATCTGGTATTGCACAGGGCTGAGAGATTTGGAGTGAGTGAGGCCAAGATAGTATGAACATGAGGCTGCAGGCCTGAGAAGTCGAGAGTTACATTGCACCCAGGAGAGATCGTGCTTCCTTCCAAACACAATTTTTAAACATTATTAAATGAAAGCATCTTATTTTTTTTGTACCGGTTCCGAGAATGTGTTGAGGTTTAGAGAACTGGAAAAAAGTTCCCCTAAATATAATCAATCATGGTGCATGGCTATAGTCGCTCTCTACTTTTCTTTCACCTTCCTCCTAAACTGTAAACACTCCATCCTACATGCTTTCCTACTCCCTCCATTGGAGCAGAGCCAGTAGGGGTTCATGACACCGTACCCCCTCCCCCCACCCAACCATCATTTTGAGGTCGACGAATCTCGGAGGACCATTTCGCTCCCATGAGCCTCTGAAACCCATTGTTGGCCCCTGTGTTTGGCTTGCAAGTCTGTGTGGTTTCTGGCTTGGACTTATAACTTGGCCTTCCCCTGTTCCCAGCTCGGTTCCCTTCCTGCCAAGTCGGCCAAATCCCTAGATTGACACCCCCCTGCTAGTCGACCAAAGCTAACTCCCATCACTGGCCTCCGTCCTCACTCTGTTCAAATTATAACTCATCACACTGACCCCTAGTCACACTCTTTCTGTCGCAGTACCTCAAAATTGTGGCCTTGATTCTCCAGGTCTTTCCCTTTTCTTGGTCTCTCCCTTCTCCTGGTATTTCCTTCTCCTGAAAGCGACAAGCTTTTATAACCCAGATTTGGCATTAGCTTCTTCATTCACCTCACCATATCTTCTACTCATGTCAGCCTGACACATGTCCAACACTATGGGCCTTTGGCCATCATCCAGGCTTCTCAGATGAAACAAACTACACCAAGATCTCCGCTCGGTCATCACCATCATAGGCAGTCCCTCGAAATGGAGGAAGACTTGCGTCCACTCTGAAAGTTGGGTTTTCAGGTGACTGAACAATTCAATGCGGGAATTACAGTCTCTGTAACAGGTGGGGCAGACAGTGGTTGAAGGAAAGGGTGGGTGGGAGTCTGGTTTGCTGCACGCTCCTTCCGCTGTCTGTGCTTGATTTCTGCGTGCTCTCGGCGACGAGACTCGAGGTGCTCAGCGCCCTCCCGGATGCTCTTCCTCCACTTTGGGCAGTCTTGAGCCAGGGATTCCCAGGTGCACTTGGTATGAGAGTCTAGACTGTGCATCACTGATTAGGATGATTAATTAGAAACCTGAAATCCCAGATACACTTTCTATTTAAAAGGGTATTATTATCCTTGTAAAAAGACTGGCATATTATATTTACGTGCTTGCAATCCAGTGCTAACAAAAGGCACCAGGATATCGATGTTCATGTTGGGAGTAAAAAATACCTGGGGAAAATAAATCCTGATGAACGCAGTCCTCAATGGCTTCACAAGTATCAGGATATCAAGTGAAAAGCTAAGTCATTTCAAAATAAAAGAATTGCATTTATGTAGCACCTTTCATGACCTCAGGATGTCCCAAAGCGCTTTACAACCATTTAAGTATTTTTTCAAGTGTAGTCACTTGTAATATAGGAAACACGGCAGCCAATTTGCGCACAGCAAGTTCCCACAAACAACAATGTGATAATGACCAGATAATCTGTTTCAGTGATGTTGGTTGAGGAATAAATATTGGCCAGGGCAGCAGGGATAACTGCCCTGCTTTTCTTCAAAATAGTGCCATGGGATTTTACACATTCACCTCAGAGGGCAGAGGGGGCCTCGGTTTAATGTCTCATCTGAAGGACGCCACCTCAGACAGTGTAGCACGACAGTTGGGGATGGTCCCAGAAAATTGAGAATGATCAGTGCTTGGGGGTGGGGGGGGGTGCGTCGTCAGAGACCAGCAATCAGGAGGGAGGGAGGAGGGATGAATCGGGGCTCTGGGATAGGGGCTTGGTGGGGATGGGGTTGGAGCCCGGCAATGGCAAGGGAGGGGGGAAAGTTTGGGGGTTGGGTGTCGGGGATCTGCCGATCGCTGCAGAGAGTACAGGCTGCGATCGGTGGAAAGGAGGCTGAAGGTTTGGTTGAGGGACTGGGGGGAGCACTCCTGCTTTTCCTGGCCCACTAGGAGTGCTCTGAAAAGCAATAACCTGCTGGAGCCAGCTGCTCCCGTCCTCATCTCCCTGACGGCTTTTCCTGAGCCTTGGGAAACCCGACTGGCAACTGTTAAATTTAAATCAGGCTGCAAACTGCACTGCGGCAGATGATTTAGATATGATAATGAAGTGCCCCGTCTCCCTAAGATGGAACACACACACAGCCTGCTACCCGCCGCCGTTAAAATGGCAGCGGGCAAGTACGCGGCAGGTATGGGGCACTTGCCCAATTCAAATGTTTTTATCCCTTTCGTGCTCATTGTTGGGGCTTTAATATTGACCCCTTTGAATCTGTTAATCGGGCGAATGTTGACTGTCAGCAGCCCTGCTGTATGGCAAGTTGTTCTGCAGTCTATACGTGGCAGCACTTTGAGTGGACAATGAGCAGGGATCGAGCCTTTGTTCAACAGCATTGCATCCAGCAAAGCGAAAGACGGGGAGCTGCAGCCTACCCCTCCAGCCCCCCGCCTCTAGCTCAGCGAACCTAGCCCCAAACAGATTCGCTAGGCCACAGAAGGGTCATTCTTCCCTCACCCTGGCAATAGGCAAATTATTTAGTATATCATGATATTCTATCAGTTTTGTAATTCAGACCTAAAATTTGAAGAACCAAATTGAACTTAAAATACATTTGAACTGCACATGCTCAGGTATAATTAAAAAACATTTAGGGGTGGGGGAAAGGTGCCAATAGGCCTTGTAGTACTATTAAACAAACATTACGTCATACTATCCCATGATGTGTAAATATATTAGTATGACAAAACTGCAGTTGACATTTTTAATGTATTTGTGTAGCAATTAGTGGTTATGCGATGGAAAACTTGAGCGATGATGGAATTACCTCAGTCATTATTAGCAGGTTATGAAAACCAGGCTCAAACTCATAAAGAGGGTCCAGCCGATGATCTTAGACAGCTGAAGCGCAGTACTTAACGAGCTGAAAATAATCCCTGGTTGTTAACCAGAGTCAAAGTCTCATCGAACAAACCTTGGATTTTTAGAATAGAGAAGGGGGAGGGTTTAGGCGATAACTCGATAGCAGGTTTCTTTCTTTTTCTTTGTTTCTCATTATTCTCGCCCTCTCTTTCATTCTCTCCAAAAGTTGGCCCAGTAATATTTAAGCTGCTTAAGACTGGAAATGAGGGTTAATTTTCCAACTTTGCAGTAAGATAAATACAATTACTTCCAGCATTCGAGGGCGAGAAGGGGACAAATCAGAATGGGTTCCTGATTACTATTTCGGAATCACAATTGGAAAGTGTGTGTGTGAGGACAGGACTGGACTAAGCTATGATGCCTTACATGGTTGAATAATTTGACGACACGCACTAGCTTGTCTCAAAGATCTGTTTAATAATCTTAACTGTATCTGTTATGTATGCAACCCCAGGCAACTTGTATAATACCGCCACCAGAGGGCTGACCTGTTGGAGTCCCAAGGGATCCCAGCATCCCTTGGGAGTACTGAATATAAGCAGGCCTCCCATGCTGTACGAACACTCTGGAGTCTGAATAATGGAGCTAAGGTCACACTTACTCATTGTCTACAGTACTCAATTGCATCACTTTATTATGAGCATAACAATTTGCGACGAGATAACGAACAACCACGCGAAAATGCAGAGAATTTTCAGAAGGGGATGATTGGGAGGCCTTCGTGGAGCGACTCGACCAATACTTTGTGGCCAACAAGCTGGAAGGGGATGAGAACGCTGCCAAACGAAGGGAGATCCTCCTAACTGTCTGTGGGGCAACAACCTATGGCCTCATGAAGAATCTTCTTGCTCCGGTGAAACCAACAACCAAATCATATGAAGAACTGTGTACGCTGGTCCGGGAGCACCTAAATCCGAAGGAAAGCATTCTGATGGCAAGGTATCGATTTGACACGCGTCAGCGGTCTGAAGGCCAGGAAGTGGTGAGCTACATCGCCTTGCAGGACATTGCGAATTCGGTGGATTCCTGGAGCAAATGCTAAGAGACTTTTTCGTGCTTGGCATTGGCCATGAGGTTATCCTTCGCAAACTATTGACTGTTGAAACACCGAATCTGAGCAAAGCCATAAAGATAGCCCAGGCATTTATGTCCACCAGTGATAACACCAAACAAATTTTGCAGCATAAAGAGGTTTCGGCAAGTACTGTACACAAAGTAACGTCGTTTTCAGGCAGGAATGCACATGGCAGAACATACACGCCGGCAGCTGCACGACCTCAGATGACCCTGGGTCCGCCATCAGTCGTTAATGCGAGGCAGTTAACACCTTGTTGGTGCTGTGAGGTGATCATTGAGCTCATCAATGCCGCTTCAAACACTATGCGTGCAAAGGCTGTGGAACAATGGGACACCTCCAGCGAATGTGCAGACGAGCTGTAAACCCTGCAAACCACCATGTTGCAGAGGAGAACAGATCCATGGCGGATCAGGCGGAACTAGAAACTCGAACCGAGGAGGCAGAAGTGTACGGGGTACACACCTTCACCACGAAATGTCCACCGATCGTGCTAAAAGTCTAACTGAATGGAATTCCAGTATCCATGGAACTGGACACGGGTGCGAGTCAGTTTATCATGACCAAAAAGGCCTTCGACAGGGCTGTGGTGCAACAAGGCACACAGGCCCAAGCTTAGCCCCATTCATACCAAATTAAGAACTTACACTAAAGAGCTGATCCCTGTAATTGGCAGCGCAGCAGTAAAAGTCTCCTATGATGGAGCAGTGCACGAACTCCCACTATGGATTGTACCAGGAGATGGCCCCACACTGTTCAGATCCGCTGGAACTGGGACGACATCCGAGCGCTCTTGTCTGTTGACGACGCCTCATGTGCCCAGGCTCTGAGCAAGTTTCCATCATTGTTTGAGCTAGGCATCGGATGTTTCTCGGGGGAAAAGGTGCAGGTCCACTTAGTTCGCGGTACACGACCTATCCACCACAAGGCACGGGCGATGCCATATATCCATATATGATGCGAGAAAAAGTGGAAATTGAACTGGACAGGCTGCAGCAAGAAGGCATCATCGCGCCGGTGGAGTTCAACGAGTGGGCCTGGTTCTCAAAGGCGACGGCACTGTCATAATTTGTGGGGACTATAAAGTAACGATTAACCGCTTTTTGCTACAGGACCAGTACCCGCTACCCAAGGCAGACGACCTATTTGCAACGCTAGCAGGAGGGAAGACGTTCACTAAGTTGGACCTGACCTCGTCCTGCATGACGCAGGAGCTGGCGCCATGCAGGAGCTGGCGGAATCTTCGAAAGGCCTCATTTGCATCAGCACGCACAAAGGTCTGTTCAGCTACAATAGATGCCCGTTTGGGATTCGCTCGGCCGCTTCAATGTTCCAAACGAACATGGAGAGTCTGCTAATGTCGGTTCCGCGCACCGTGGTTTTCCAGGATGATATACTGGTCACAGATTGGGACACCATCGAACACTTGAAGAACCTGGAAGACGTTCTATGTCGGCTAGATCGCATGGGACTCGGGTTGAAACGCTCGAAATGTGTTTGCCTGGCGCCAGAGGTCGAGTTTTTAGGGAGAAGAATCGCGGCAGACTGCATCAGACCCACCGACGCCAAGACGGAGGCCATCAAGAACGCGCCGAGACCACAGAACGTGACGGAGCTACGGTCGTTCCTGGGACTCCTCAGCTATTTCGGTCATTTACTACCCGGGTTACGCACCTTGTTAGAACCCCTACCTGCGCTGCTACACAAGGGAGACGACTGGGTATGGGGGAAATCACAAGAGGCTGCTTTTGAGAAAGTTACGTTCCAACAAACTGCTTGTCTTGTATAACCCATGTAAACGTTTAATGCTAACTTGCGATGCGTTTTCATACGGGGTCGGGTGTGTGTTACAACAAGCTATCGAATTGGGAACATTGCAACCGGTCGCCAATGCGTCCAGGAATTTATCCAAGGGTGAAAGGGCCTACCGCATCATTGAAAAAGAAGCTCTGCCATGCATTAACAGGGTGGAAAAAATGCACCAGGATCTGTTTTGTCCCAAGTTTGAGCTAGAAACTGACCATAAGCCGCTCATATCGCTAGTCTCAGAGAGCAAAGGGATTAACACCAATGCCTCTGCCCGCATCCAAAGATGGCGCTCACACTGGCTGCATACGACTATGTAATCTGCCACAGATCAGGTACAGAGAACTGCGCTGATGCTCTCAGGTGGCTACCATTGCCCACCACCGGGGTGGAAATGGCACAGCCTGCCGACTTGCTCTTGATGATGGATGCATTCGAAAACGAAAAGTCATCCGTTACGGCCGCCAGATCAGGACCTGGGCCAGCCAGGATCCTTTACTGTCCCTTGTAAAAAATTGTGTCCTCCATGGGAGCTGGTCCAGCTTCCCAGCGGAGATGCATGAAGAGATACAGCGGCGCAAAGACGAAATGTCCATACAGGCGGACTGTCTTTTGTTGGGTAATTGTGTGGTTTTACCTAAGAAAGGCAGGGAAACGTTCATACGTGACCTACACAGTACCCAGCCAGGCATAGTAATGTTGAAAGCTATAGCCAGATCTCATGTGTGTGGCCCGGCATCGACTCAGATTTAGAGTCGTGCGTGCGCCAATGCAACACTTGCTCTCAACTGAGCAATGCACCCAGAGAGGCACCGCTAAGTTTGTGGTCATGGCCTTTCAAACTGTGGTCGAGGATCCACGTTGACTTTGTGGGCCCGTTTTTAGGCAAAATGTTTTTGGTTGTTGTGGATGCTTATTCAAGATGGATTGAATGTGTAATAATGTCTATAAGCACGTCCACTGCCACCATCGAAAGCCTGCGAGCCATGTTCGCCACGCACGGCCTGTCCGATGTCCTTGTCAGCGACAATGGGCCATGCTTCACCAGTGCTGAATTCAAGGAATTCATGACCCGCAATGAGCACGTCATATCTGCCCGGTTCAAGCCCGCATCCAACGGTCAGGCAGAACGGGCAGTCCAGACCATCAAGCAAAGCTTGATATGCGTGTCGGAAGGCTCCCTGCAGACCCGTCTGTCCCGAGTCCTGTTCAGCTACCGCACCAGACCCCACTCGCTCATCGGTGTTCCTCCAGCCGAGCTGCTCATGAAAAGGGCGCTCAAAACAAGGCTCTCTCTTGTCACCCTGATCTCCATGGACACATTGAGGGCAGGCAGCATCAACAAAGCATGTACCATGATCGCGCAAATTTGTCACGTGACATTGAAGTCAATGACTCTGTATTTGTACTCAATTATGGACATGGTCCCAAATGGCTCGCTGGCATGGTCATAGCCAAAGAAGGGACGAAACCAAACTGCGATTCACAATCAGCCACGGGCAACCCGATGAGGACACCACCAACTTCGACCCTCCAGCATACACACAAGTGGCTACCGATATCACGGTTGACCACGAAACTGAACTCACCATCCCCAGCAGCCCGGTAAGGCCAGCTGCTCAACAGCCCAGTGAAGAACCAACCAACTCACCCTCACCTGCATTTGTACCGAGATGATCGACAGGAGAGCGAAAAGTCCCAGATCTTCTCACCCTGTAAATAATTGTACTATTGACTTTGGGATGGAGTGATGTTATGTATGCAACCCCAGGCAACCTGTATAATACCCCACCAGAGGTCTTACCTGTTGGAGCCCCAAGGGATCCCAGCATCCCTTGGCTGCACTGTATCTAAGCAGGCCTCCCATGCTGTACGAGCACTCTGGAGTCTGAATAAAGGAGCTAAAGTCACACTTACTCATTGTCTACAGTACTCAGTTGTATCACTTTATTATGAGCATAACAGTATCGATGTACGGGCCTCAAACCAAATCTTTACACTGGGCCCCCGCAAGGTGAACGTCACTCCTCTTTGAACCCACAGCCTTCTGGAAGTTTTCAGGAGTCAAGTTGCCCTTTGTGGTAACTGGTATTCAGTCAAAATGGCGGCTTCGCTTTCCTCTTCAGTCACTATGTTGAGGCTAAATCTAAATTTTTTGTTATGTTTCGTTACATCCGGGGGTTCAACAGCATCTTCAGTCTCCAACATTCAAATGCCAAATGTTAAATGACAACCCTCAACCGAGTGCCTTGCCGCTCATGTTATTTGAAGGTGGAGGCTGGGTTCTGACAGACCAAGTTGCACAGTAGAAATAGCATATGAGCCATTTTATTTATAATGCGTAGCACTTGCTTAAATGGACATATCTGAAAGTGCATTGTGAAGGTGATGGGTTTATTTACAGAGAAACACTTGGTTATTAAACACCCTTCACAAACTGTTGGCAAACCTGGCAGATGAAGTTACATCAACTGGAGGCATTTTATGGGGCCCTTTAAACAGCTTGGATATAAAATAAAAACTAATTGGTGCATAAGTGCTGGGTAGATAACCCGGCTGTGAACTGTTATAAAAATGATTTTGTTTGTCCTAATCTCAGTGTTTACAGCACACAAAGGAATTTGTAGGACTGCAGAATATGTTGCTGCTAATTAATTTAAAACAAACACCTAACGGTCCGGCAGGCAAGGAAGAGTCGGCCCGCTTTTAGAAAGACCCGAGTTTCTGGTCAAATTCCTAATGCAACCAAATCACGCTGCCTCAGATTACATTGAGGAATATTAGCTGAATTCACATAGGGGGATTTGCCAGTATAAATGAGGTCTATTCCTAATCCCATGCCAAAGGTTACCTTGATCACAGTTGGAACTTGACAGACACTCATCAGTCGTTGCAATATTTTATAACATGAGATCCAATGTTGCAGATGAACAGTTTTTACAGATTTTTTTTAAAAGTTGAAATTGCAAACAAGAATAAAGCATCTTCTGTTGGGTTTGGAAGCTGACTAAGCAGAGGGCCTTTGATATATGGTAGAGGTCCTTTTCATTAGCAGGTAATGTTGAGATATGAAAACCACCCACTTTGTGGAATTGTATCAGTGATAGTGCTGAAATTGTCTGGAAGGGTTTCGAAGTGTTTAACTCTTTACTGCCCTCTCTACCGTACATGGTTACCTCTGATAGACCTACGCACTGCTGGAGGCAATCCTGTGCAGTAAAAGAACATGACTCTGGGAGTTAATTATGCTGATTATTTGCAGGGCTACAGAAATTGGTGCATCAACTGCAAAGGGATGCAATGCTCACTTGTTTCCAGCAGATCCAATGTCCCAGCATTTCCAGGATCAGTTCTCATCATCTAGTGTGAGCTCCCTGCCCATATTGAAGTTAGCACTGGTAGCTTGCCAGAGGGGCAAGTTAAGGGCCACTGGGAAAATTCAAGGGATTGAACCACTCAAAGTCAAGAGCCCACATATAATGTTTATAGCCTTAGGGAATCGTGATCATAGTAACATAAAGTTTAGATTATCTATGGAAAAGGACAAGGAGCAAGCGAGAATAAAAATACTTAATTGGAGGAAGGCCAATTTCAGTGGGATGAGAATGGATCAAATTGGAATCAAAGATTGGCAGACAAAACTGTAATCGAACACTGGGGTGCCTTTGGAGAGGAGATGGTTTGGGTACAGTCCCATGAGGGAGGAGGGTGGGGCAATCAAAGTAAGAGCTCCCTGGATGATGAAAGAGATAGAGAGTAAGATGAAGCAGAAAAAGGGGGTGCATGACAGGTGTCAGGTCAAGAATACGTGAGAACAGGCTGAGTATAGAAAGTTTGGAGAGGAAGTGAAAATGGAAATTAGAGGGGCATAGAGAGAGCATGAGAATAGGTTGGCAGCTAACATAAAACAAATCCAAAAGTCTTCTACAGACACAGAAATAGTAAATGTGAAGTAAGAGGAGGGGTGGGGCCGATTAGAGACCAAAAAGGAGACCTACACATGAGAGGGCATGGCTGAGGTACTAAAGGAGTACTTTGCATCTGTCTTTACCAAGGAAGAAGATGCTGCCTAAGTCATAGTGAAAGAGGAGGTAGTTGATATTGGATGGATAAATTGACAAAGGGGAGGTGTGAGAAAGTCTGGCTGTACTTAAAGAAGAAAAGTCACCATGGGATGCATCCTAGGATGCTGAGAGAAGTAAAGGTGAAACTTGCAGAGATACTGGTCATAATCTTCCACTCCTCCTTAGATACGGGGATGGTGCCAGAGGACCAGAGAATTGAAATGTCACAGCCTTGTTCAAAAAAGGTGTAAAGAAATACCCAGGAACTACAGACCAGTCAGCTTACCTTCGGTAGTGGGGTAGCTTTTAGAAACGATAATCCGGCACAAAATTAACAGTGACTTGGACAAGTGTGGATTCATTAAGGAAAGCCCGCACGGATTTGTTAAAGGCAAATCATGTTTAACTAACTTGATTGAGTTTTTTGATGAGTTGGCTGAGAGGAGGGTTGCCCAACTGATAACTCTGGGGCACCTTCCCCAGAGGACAGCAGTGTAGCAGGCTTTGCAGGAGATGGCAGAAACAGAAGAGGACACTGTACCTGTTACTACACTGCCTTCCCTGTGCTACAGGTTGGCTGCAGGCATCCTTGTGACAGCTGACGCAGAACTTCAACTAACCTCATGGTGGCCTGCAGATTGAGGATCCATTTTGTTTAATTGGTCCTAAAATGTCTGAATGAAAGAAAGAAAGACTTGCATTTCTATAGCACCTTTCAGGACCTCAGGATGTCCCAAAGTGCTTTACACTTTTTGAGGTGTCTTCTTAGGCAGTCCCTCGGAACCGAGGATGACTTGCTTCCACACTAAAAATGAGTTCTCAGGTGACTGATGAGTTCAATGCGGGACCTACAGTCTCTGTCATAGGTGGGGCAGACAGTGGTTGAAGGGACGGGTGGGTGGGGTGCTTGGGTTGTCGTGCGCTCCTTCCGCTGTTTGCGCTTGGCTTCCACGTGCTCCCGGCGAAGAGACTTGAGGTGTTTGGCGCCTTCCCGGATGCTTCTCCTCCACTTTAGCCGGTCTTGGGCCAGGGATTCCCAGATGTCAGTGGTGATGTTGCACTTTTTCAAGGAGGCTTTGAAGGTGTCCTTGAAACATTTCCTCTGCCCACCTGGGGCTCTCTTGCCGTGTCGGAGCTCCAAGTAGAGAGCTTGCTTTGGGAGTTTCGTATTGGGCATGCGGACGATGTGGCCCATCCATCACGTGGTCAGTGCTTCGATGCTGGGGACGTTGGCCTGAGGGAGAACACTGACGTTGGTGCGCCTATCCTGCCAATGGATTTGCAGGATCTTGCGGAGGCAGAGTTGGTGGTACCTCTCCAGTACTTTGAGGTGCCTGCTGTACACGGTCCGTGTCTCTGAAGCATATAGGAGGACGGGAATCACTACTGCCCTGTAGACCATGAGCTTGGTGCTGGGTTTGAGATCCTCGTCTTCAATCTCTTCCTCAGGCGTCCGAAGGCAGCACTGGCACACTGAAGACGGTGTTGGACTTTGTCATTGATGTCTGCCCTTGTTGACAGTAGGCTCTCGAGGTATGGAAAATGGTCCACGTTGTCCAAGGCCTCGTTGTGGATTTTGATAATCGGGGGCAGTACTCTGTGGCAGGGGCAGGTTGGTAGAGGACCTTTGTCTTACGAATGTTTAGTGTAAGGCCCATGCTCTCCTACGCCTCGGTGGAGGTGTTGACGTTGGCTTGGAGTTCCACTTTTTGAGGTGTAGTCACTGTTGTAATGTAGGAAACACGGCAGCCAATTTGCACACAGCATGGTTTCACAAACAGAAGTGAGATAATGACCAGATAATCTGTTTTAGTGATGTTAATTGGGGGATACATGATTCGGATACTGGGATAGTCCATTGCTCTTCTTTGAATTTGCTATGCGATCTTTAACGTGCATCTTTAAAGACTTTGCTTTAATGTCTCATCGGAAATACGGCAATCCTCACCAGGCAGCACCCCTTCAGTCCTGCACTGGATTGTAGCCCAGGTTATGTAGTCTAGCAGGAATTTCATTCTGGATTCTTCTGACTTGGAGCCAGAAATTTACAAACAACCAGTACAGTTCTTAAATTGAGCTCAGGAGCTACAAACGACCACAGTTCGACCATTTCCATATAGAAAGTACTTTGGTGCCAAAATTCCTGATTACCCTGGTTGGGGGCGGGGACCTCTCCGGGGCCGGATATTCTGCGCCTGGCACAGAAGTCCCACCCCGGCAGTGAAATTCGGGTTACTGCCCCTCATAGGAAGTGGAGCATAATGTCGCTCGCTCCACTTCCTTTTGGAGTGGGATCGAGGGTGGTCCCCGGGCGCACTGCGGGGCGCTACACAGAGAGGCCGCGTAGCGCTGACGCCTGTCAATGCCCTGCCCCTTCCGTTAAAGGGGAGGGATGCCGTGAGCTCTGCAGGCCCTTTGATGGCCTCCAATGGGCCACCAGGGCTAAGGGATGCCATGGCCACACCCCGGCACCGAAACGGAGTTGTGGGCTGAACGATCGCAGCCTGGACCCCGCAAAAGGACCGGACAATGGCCCGACCGATAAAGTGGGGGGGGGGGGGGGGGAAAAGATGGTTACGCAGCGTAGCTCCCCGTTAAATTTCAGCCCACGATGGGTGTCCAGCCCGGTTCGTGACCTGTGAGGCTGGCACGGACTCACGGGCTCACGGGGCGCTGGCCAATTTCTGCCGTGTGGCGGAAAGTGGCCACTGCAGGGTGAAAAGGGGTCGCCACGTGCAGCGATAACATCAGCGCCAGAGGCGCAGCAGCCCGGGGCGCTACCTGCGGGGCACAGCACGAATGGGAGGCGCACAACAGGGGAATTTTGTCCCTTGTCTCTTAAAGGGACAGGTCAGCTTAAATGCAGCTCTTTCTTCTCAAGTATATTTCAAAACAGCATTCACATTACCCGTGAGCAATACCACGGGAGCTCCACTAATGTCACGACTTGCTTCTAGTTACAGATGCCAACCAAATTTTAAAAGAGGAGAAAGGGAGCTGGCAATTGAGCTGAAACCTATAATTTACACGCAATTTACTGATCTTCGAACAACCTCTGCTACACTTAACACCCGGATTCCCCCGTGGAGTAATTGAGCAGTGGTCTTAAAGGGACAGGTCGAGTGAGCAGCTCAAACCTCACAGCCACGCTGCAGACCACAGGCTACCCACGAACAACAACATAGGAGATCTGCTAGGATTATGTGTAAAGAATAGGTTCCATGGAATGTTGTTTTTCCTTCCAGAAGATGCTAAGTCTTGCTGGGGTGCTACTCTTGCAGTCTTCTAGGAAATGAAGCATATTTGTCTCAGATTTCACTTGGCTGTTTAGTTCTGTCAATGAGGAGTTAAAAAACAGCTTCATTCACAGAAATCAGGTTAATCCAATAGCACGTTGCTAAGTTGGTTCGGTTGGGTGTCGAGCAGGTTGCTTGAGGGAGAAGCAAAAATCCCAATCAATACAAAAGCAAATATGTTGTGAGATTTGTTCAGGTATGTGACAGGTTGGCAGCTTTTAAAATCTACCAGAAATTTGCTTAAATTGGCAGAGCTCCGGAACATAGGAACAGGAGTAGGTCATTCAGCCCCTCGAGCCTATTCTGCCATTCAGTCAGATCATGGCTGATCTGCGCCCTAACTCCATATACCCGCCTTTGGCCCATATCCCCTAATACATTTGGTGCGCAAAAAGCTATCAATCTCAGATTTTAAATTAACAATTGATCTAACATCAATTGCTGTTTGTGGAACAGAATTGCAAACCTCTACCACCCTTTGTGTGTAAGGTGTAGGTAGTGTTTCCTAATTTCACTCCTGAAAAGTCTGGCTCTAATTTTTAGACTGTGCCCCCCAGTCCTAGACTCCCCACCCAGCGGAAATAGTTTCTACCCTATCTGTTCAGCTTAATATCTTGAAAACTTCGATCCGATCACCCCTTAACCTTTTAAATTCTAGGGAATACAACCCTCATTTATGTAATCTCTCCTCATAACCTAACCCTTGAAGTCCGGGTGGCATTCTGGTAAACCTGTGCTACACTCTCTCCAAGGATCCTTCCTGGTATGGTGCCCAGAACTGCTCACAGTACTCCAGGTGTGGTCTAACTAGGGTTTTGTATAGCTGCAGCATAACTTCTACCCCCTTGTATTCTCGTCCTCTAGATGGAAAGGTCAGCATCCCATTAGTCTTTTTGATTATTTTCTGCACCTGTTCATGACATTTTAATGACCTTTGTACCTGGACCCCCCAACTCTCTTTGGACCTTCACTGTTTTTAGCTTTTAACCAGTTAGAAAGTACCCTGTTCTATTCTTTTTTAGGTCCAAAGTGAATGACCTCACATTTGCCTACATTGAAATCCAGTTTTGTCCATTCACTTAATCCATCGATATCTTTGTAATTTTATGCTTTGACCTACACTGCCTATAATGCCGCCTCTTAGTGGATATATGACTTTCTATGCCATCATCTAAGACGTTAATAATTACTCAGAATTGTTGAGGCCCTCTGTTTCAGAGGTCCAGGGATCATGATTCATGTGTTAGCCACGATAGATGCTTTCTGTCTTTTGGGGACTTTACTCTTTCTACTTCAGATATTTTTGGCTTCTGTGTTTCATGCTACTCTTTGAGGTGAGCCCGATCTTCTTACGCCCTTAACAGTGTTTTTCATTTATACCTGGGTAAGATTCGTAGAATGCCTGGGATAACGAACAGAAAACTTTGTTAGATTCCTTCTGTTAGTCGTCTTTGTTAGGTGGCAGACTAACACCACACTTTACCCTGTTTTATGTTTTAACTGCCAAACAAATGTATTAAATAGCAGTAGAACAAGCAAATGCAGATTATAAATACTTGCAGTAGTTGTTACCCTATGGTAGCTCCTCCTATATGGAAAACAATAAATGCTTTTCTAACACTAACTACAATTACTTTGTATGTATTGGAGGCATACTTGAAAAGGAGAAATTTGCTGGGCTATGGGGAAAGAGCAGGGCAGTGGGACAAATTAGATTGCTCTTGTTTAAGAGCTGTCATAGACACGATGGACCGAATGCCTTCTATGCTGTAAGATTCTATGTAGTTGTTTTATTAATTCTTTCTCCATGAAGGAATTTTCTGGCTTATCTTATTCCCTTTAGAGAGTCTCGTCAAATAACCTCCCTTTGAAGGCTGTAGATCAATCTCGGTGATTTGAAAAAGATCAGTAACCCTGAAACAGTAATCAGAGCGCTGCGAATTTAAGCAAACTTCTGGTAGATTTAAAAAGCTGCCAACCAGTCACATATTTGAACAATCACACAACATATTCATTGCCTAAGAATATAACGTCACATTAACGGCCATCTAAACAGAATCCACTCCATTTACTATACATGAATAAATTGTAACTCTGCATAAATGCTTGGCATTCCAATTAATTTACAGCAGAAAAGGCCATGATTAAATACACGAAGAAGTGGGAATAAGGGATACAAACCTTTCAAACTGTGCAGACCATAATTTATCAGAACACTTGACAGACTACAGATTAACAGACAGGGCCTAACCAATGTTGAATTATATGGCATGAGCACTGTTTATACAGGTGTGATGAGTTTGCCGCTGATTTGATCCACATTCACGCACTACAAATAATGTTCTTCCTTTGGTTTTAAAATCAGACTGCTTGCTTTTTTTGGTAACATTTTCTAATTTTCTTCCCCTCTCCTGAGGACGTAGCACCAGTGTAAAATTCCATGGGCACCAGGGAACTCCAGAACTGCAGCTTAGTGACTGTTCTCGGTGTGTGAGCCCAGATAGCCAGTGATGGCTGGCTATTCGACTACATGGGGCATCGTAGCAGAGCCCAGTCCTGTCCTCGTCCAGCGTCGACAGATGTACAGTTTCCAGCTGATGTCACAGGATAATGATCAGGCGTGATTTTCTTTCCTTTTGCACCCCTGGCTGAGAGACACCGAGGCTAATTGTATCACCCAAACGGCCGCCCAAGGCTCTAGACCCTCCCCTGTATCCAATATTTATTACATTTTTCCTTAAAAGGTGCAATGGTGCTTTGTCTCAACCGCTCCCTGTGACGAAGTATTCAATGGTGTACGTCTCTGAGTAAAAACGTTTCTCCTAATCTCTCCCTTTACTCTCATAGTGACAATTTTAAATGGATGACCCCTTGACGGTGACCTCCCAAGCAGAGGAAATAGTCTTTCACTAATCATTATCATTATCAGAACCCTTCAAATATTATTTAAGAAAAAAAACCTATTAAATGTCCTATTGACCTTTTCTGGCCCCAGTGGAAATAGTTCCAGTATTTCCAGCCTCTCTTCATAAATCTAGCTTCCCGTCACTTTAACTGTGGCCTAACCATTATCTTGCACAAATTTATTATTAATTCCTTTCTCAGCTCAGTGGTATTACTCTTGCCTCTGAGTCAGAAGGTTGTGGGTTCAAATCCAGAGACTTGAGCGCAAAATCTAGGCTGACACTCCAATCTAGTACTGAGGGAGTGCTGCATTGTCGGAGGTGCTGTCTTTCAGATGAGATGTTAAACCGAGGCCCCCTCAGCCCTCTCAGGTGGATGTAAAAGATCCCATGGAACTATTTTGAAGTAGAGCAGGGGAGTTTTCCCCGGTGTCCTGGTAAACTTTATCCCTCGACCAACTAAAAAAACAGATTATCTGGTCATTGTCACAATACTGATTGTGGGACCTTGCTGTGCGCAACTTGGCTGCCACATATCCCATATTACAACAGTGACTACACTTCATAAGTACTTCATTGGCTGTAAAATGCTTTGGGACATTCTGAAGTTGTGAACGGTTCGATATAAATACAAGTCTTTTCTTTCTTTTGCTTATACACTGCCCTATTTATAAAATCTAAATGCTTTTGAAACTTTTTTGTGGCTTTATCGACTTGGTTTCAGTTGCTGGTGTGTACTTTGTGTATGGTCTGAAGCAACGAGCCTGGGGCCTGAAGCCCGATTGACCAAAGTGTTGGGTGCAGTTAGCTGTGATGGAAACTCCAACAGGACAGCCCTTGCGATATTGTGAACTTTGCAAATCCACCAAATTTATGGGCTGAGTTACACTGTGAACTTATTGAAAGCAGTACTTTTGCAAAAATTGTGGTTGTTATATATGTGAACTTGTATTTACTCTGTACAGCCACCAAAGGGTTCATCCCCTGGAGTCCCAAGGGATCCCATAATCCCTTGGGAGCACAGGTATTTAAGGAGGCTTCACAAGTTGGAGAGGCACTCTGGAGACCTGCAATAAAAGACTAAGGTCACACTTTACTTTGAGCTCACAGTGTTCAGTCTGACTCTTTCTCCATACATAACAACTGGTGACGAGATACAGATAGAGAACCCAAAGGTGCAGAGAACAGTGGGCATCCTGGAGAAATTCTCGGAGGGAGATGATTGGGAAAATTTTGTGGAGCGACTCGACCAATACTTCGTGGCCAACGAGCTAGATGGGGAAGAGAGCGCTGCCAAACGTAGAGCGATCCTCCTCACCGTCTGTGGGGCACCAACATATGGCCTCATGAAGAACCTGCTCACTCCAGCAAAACCCACGGAGAAATCGTACGACGATTTGTGTACACTGGTCCAAGAGCATTTGAACCTGAAGGAAAGTATTCTGATGGCGAGGTACTGGTTCTACACCTACAAAAGGTCTGAAGGCCAGGAAGTGGCGAGTTATGTCGCCGAGCTAAGATGCCTTGCAGGACATTGCGAATTTGAAAGGCATTTGGAGCACATGCTCAGAGACTTTTTTGTACTTGGCATTGGCCACAAAACCATACTTCGCAAACTTTTGACCGTAGAGACCCCAACCTTGAGTAAGGCCATAGCGATAGCCCAGGCGTTCATTGCCACCAGTGACAATATGAAACAAATCTCTCAGTACACAAGGGCTGATACAAGTACTGTGAACAAAGTGATGTTGTTTTTGAATCGCAACGTACAGGGCAGATCACACATACCTGCTACTACATGTCCGCAGATGTCTCAAAGTCCACCATCAAGGGTGATGAATGCAAGGCCATTAACACCTTGTTGGTGCTGCGGGGGTGATCTTCGTTTCCATTCATGCCGATTCAAAGAGTACGTTTGCAAGGGCTGTGGAACAATGGGACATCTCCCAACGAGTGTGCAGGCGAGCTGCAAAGCCTGTTAAACATGCAAACCACCATGTTGCAGAGGAGGACAGATCCACGGAGGATCCCGATGAACCAGAGCCTCAGATCAAGGAGGCAGAGGTACATGGGGTGCACACATTCATCATGAATTGTCCCCCGATAATGCTGAATGTTGAACTAAATGGACTCCCGGTGTCAATGGAGCTGGACATGGGTGCGAGCCAGTCCATCATGGCAAAAAGGTTGTGGTGCAACAAGGCCTTAAGGCCAGTCTTAACTCCAGTTCGCAAGAGCTTACACGAAAGAACTGATTCCTGTAATCTGCAGTGCTACCGTAAAGGTCTCCTACGATGGAGCGGTTCACAAGCTACCACTCTGGTTGGTATTGGGCGATGATCCCACGCTGCTCGGCAGGAGCTGGCTGGGAGATATACGCTGGATCTGGGCTGACGTCCGAGCGCTATCGACGGCTGACGACACTTCGTGTGTCCAGGTCTTAAACAAATTTCCTTCGCTGTTCGAACCAGGCATCGGGAAATTCCAAGGAGCAAAAGTGCAGATCCACCGAATTCCGGGGGCACGACTCATCCATCACAAGGCGAGAGCAGTACCGTACATGATGAGGGAAAGGGTAGAGATTGAGTTAGACCGGCTACAAAGAGAGAGCATCATTTCCCCGATCGAGTTCAACAAGTGGGTCAGCCCTATCGTCTCAGTCCTCAAGGGAATCTGTGGCGATTACAAAGTAACTATCAATCGTTTCTCCCTGCAGGACCAATACCCACTACCAAAGGCCGACGACCTCTTTGCAACGCTGGCGGGAGGAAAGACGTTCACGAAGCTGGATCTGACTTCTGCCTACATGATGCAGGAACTGGAGGAATCATCGAAGGCGCTCACCTGCATCAACACGCACAAATTTATTTTTGTTTATAACAGATGCCCATTTGGAATCCGATCAGCGGCGGCGATATTCCAGAGAAACATGGAAAGCTTACTGAAGTTGGTCCCGCACACCATGGTCTTCCAGGACGACATCTTGGTCACAGGTCGGAACACAGTCGAGCCTCTGCAGAACCTGGAGGAGGTTCTTAGTCGACTGAACGGCGTGGGGCTCAGGTTAAAATGCTCGAAGTGCATTTTCCTGGCCCCTGGCACCTGAAGTGGAGTTCCTAGGAAGGAGGATTGTGGTGTACGGCATCAGGCTCACCAACATGAAGATGGAGGCAATCGAGAACGCACCGAGGCCACAGAATGTGATGGAGCTGCGGTCGTTTCTGGGACTCCTGAACTACATTGATAACCTCTTACCGGGTCTCAGCATCCTGCTCGAACCACTACATGTCTTACTACGAAAAGGGGATGAATGGGTTGAGGGCAAAAACCAAGAAAATGCCTCTGTAAAAGCGAGAAAATTGTTAGCTCAAACAAATTGCTTGTGTTGTATGATCCATGTAAGCGTTTGGTACCAGCATGTGATGCGTCGTCATATGGCGTCGGGTGCGTATTGCAACAAGCTATTGATTTCGCATCAGGAGTCTGTCTAAGGCTGAGAGAGCCGACAGCATGATTGAGAAAGAAGTGTTACCGTGTGTTTATGAGGTAAAGAAAATGCATCAATACCTGTATGGCCGAAATTTGAATTGGAAACTGACCATAAGCCACTTATATCCCTGTTCTCCGAGAGTAAAGGGATAAATACCAACGCATCGGCCCGCATCCAGAGATGGGCGCTCACGTTGTCCGCATACAACTACGCCATCCGCCACAGGCCAGGCACAGAAAACTGCGCCGATGCTCTCAGTAGGCTGCCATTGCCCTCCACGGGGGTTGAAATGGCGCAACCCGCAGATCTAGCCATGGTTCTGGAAGCATTTGAGAGTGAACAATCACCTGTCACTGCCCGGCAGATCAAAACCTGGACAAGCCAGGACCCCTTATTATCTCTAGTCAAAGGCTGTGTGCTTCACAGGAGCTGGTCCAGTGTCCCAGTGGAAATGCAGGAAGAGATAAAGCCGTTCCAGCGGCGCAAAGATGAAATGTCTATACAGGCAGACTCCCTTCTGTGGGGCAATCGAGTAGTGGTCCCCAAGAAGGGCAGAGACACCTTCATCAATGACCTCCACAGTATCCACCCAGGTATCGTAATGATGAAAGCGATAGCCAGATCCCACGCGTGATGGCCTGGTATCGATGCGGACTTAGAGTCCTGCATTCACAGATGTAATACATGCTCACAGTTAAGCAATGTACCCAGGGAGGTGCAGATAAGTTTATGGTCTTGGCCCTCCAAACCGTGGTCTAGGGTACACGTCGACTATGCAGGCCCGTTCTTGGGTAAAATGTTCCTCGTGGTTGTAGACGCGTACTCCAAGTGGATTGAATGTGAGATAATGTCGACTAGCACGTCCGCTGCCACTACTGAAAGCCTGCGGGCCATGTTTGCCACACACGGCTTACCCGATGTCCTGGTGAGCGACAATGGCCTTGTTTTACCAGTGCTGAGTTCAAAGAATTCATGACCCGTAACGGGATCAAACATGTCACATCTGCCTCGTTTAAACCAGCGTCCAATGGTCAGGCAGAGAGAGCAATGCAAACCATCAAGTAAGGCTTGAAGAGGGTAACTGATGGCTCACTGCAGACTCGCCTATCCCGAGTCCTGCTTAGCTGCCGCATGAGACCCCACTCACTCACTGGGATCCCACCTGCTAAACTGCTCATGAAAAGAGCACTTAAGACAAGGCTGTCGTTAGTTCACCCTGATGTACATGAACAGGCAGAAAGCAGGCGGCTTCAACAAAGTGCATACCATGATAGCGCAAATGTGTCACGCGAGATTGAAATCAATTATCCTGTATTTGTATTAAATTATGGACAAGGTCCCAAATGGCTTCCCGGAAACACTTGGACCAAATCAAACTCAAATTCACGGACTACTCTGAGCAATCCACCTTGAACCCCCAACATACACACCAGTGGCAACAGGCACCACGGTTGACCACGTAGCAGAATCCATCATCTACAGCAGCCCAGCATGGCCCAACACACCAGGCAGCCCAGCAAGGCCAGCTGCACAGCAGCCCAGCGAGGGCCCAACAAATGATTCAACAACACCAGCTTTCACACCGAGATGATCAACCAGGGCAAGAAGGGCCCCAGATCGACTCACATTGTAAATAGTTACACTATTGACTCTGGGGTGGGAGTATTGTTATATGTGTAAATTTGTATTTACTCTGTACAGCCACCAGAGGGCTCATCCCCTGGAGTCCCAAGGGATCCCATAATCCCAAGGGAGTACAGGTATTTAGGGAGGCTTCACAGGTTGGAGAGGCACTCTGGAGACCGGCAATAAAAGACTACGGTCACATTTTACTTTGAGCTCACAGTGTTCAGTCTGACTCTTTCTCCATACACAACAATGGTCATGCACACCTGGAAGTTATTTGAGATTGTCTAAATTTAAGACCCTAACAGGAGGGAGAGGGAAAGAGAGAGGGGTGAGAGAGAAAGCGAGAGGGAAGAGGTAGAGAAGGGGGGAAGGAAGAACTTTCATAGCAGTATCCATCCAGTCTAGCTTGAACCCATGCCCCAGAATTGCATAGTTACTGTGTTAATCCCCAGTGTGCCTCGCCTCTCCCTATCTCGGTAACCTCCCTGCAGCCCTACATCCCTCTGAGACATCTGCGCTGCTACAATTCTGGCCTCTTGAGCCTCCCCAATTTTCATCGCTCCAGCATTGGTGACCGTGTCTTCAGCTGCCAAGCCCCTAAGCCCTGGAATTTCCTCGCTAAACCTCTCTGCCTTTCTACCTCTCTTTCCTCCTTTAAGATGCTCCTGAAAACCTTCTGCCCTAAGATCTCTTTATATGGCATGGTGTCAAATTTTGATGGATAATCGCTCCTATGAAGCGCCATTGGAATGGTATACCATGTTAAAGGTGCTATATAAATACAAGTTGTTGTTGATGTAATCCAGTGCAGCAACCAATTCCCTTTTTCACCACTTTCATGATAATGCTTTTATCCTTTCTCCCTTAAAAAATCTACCCACTATCTCGCAATCAGTGAGAGATCAAGTGTTCAGTGCCATGCTTTGGCCAGCCTGCCAGGAGTTGAGATTGAGTGGCATTGAAAGGAACCATTGCCAGTGCCGGTTTTCTCAGGTGTAAATGCCAGTTGGGACTGATCCGTGAGCTCAGGTCTGTGATTGGAGGACCCAGTGTCTGTGCTGTCGTGGGTTTGGCTGTAAATCTCTACGGCTGAGTACTATGAAAGGAATACAAACACCAGGTGTTATGTCCTCAAGTAAAGCAAAACTAATGGGTGAGTACTAAGCAGCAGAACTCTTGCATTGGTGAATTTTGGGTGCACTTGGTAGACCATCAGTTCATCCGTATGCTTCATCCCAGCAGAACGTTCCATTTGTGCTAGAAGGAGAAAGGGGTTGAAGGGTTAAATATTTATAGAAGAGGGGTTATAATTCCTGCACAAGCACACATCCAGTTAGCAAATATCAATCTGTGCTGATGTGGAATGTGGAGATGATTATAACAGCCCTTTCCTCCTTGAATGAACAAGGAAAGCATAGCTGTAGCAAAATAGTGCGAGCACTAAAAATGTAAACACAGAGGTAGAATAATATTGCACTGGAATCATCTTGCCACTCGACTGTCTCTGTGTTGTCTGACTGACATCCAGTCTTGGATGAGTTTCAATTTTCTCAAAGCCATTGGGGCCGAAGTTGTCGTGCTGGGTTTGGGGCGGTCAGTTGGAATGATATGGTTTTGTTGCGCTGGCGCGGGAAGCGTTGGCTCCGGCACGGAGTTGGCCTCTTTGAGTTAAAAAAATGCTTGTTGTGATAACGGAGCGCTCACGCAGCGCTTGTGACGCTTAGCGCCGTGTTCAGCACATTAGCGGCGTGCTGTTGACGTCAGCGCGCCGCGGACATGCGGCACCCTTTCTTTTAAAGGGGAGGGCCATTGCGAACTCTGCAGCCTCTAGTGGCGCCCACTGGCCACCAGAGAGGGTGTCGGCCCGGCCAGCAGCTTGGCACCCAAGAGGGGCTGCGGGGCTGCATGTTGGCGGCCCGGCCGAACCAGTGGCCAGCATTGTCGGGCCGCTGCGCTACCACCTCCCCTTTAAGGGCCACCGGGGCGCCACAGCCTCTGGCACCGAGAAGCTGTCAGTGGCATCGCTCCATGCCAGCCTCGCGTCCTGCGGGGCAATTTTTCCCGAGGGGCGCAAAGAGATCGACGCGGGGCGGTAAGGGTTGGCGTGCACGACGATGACGCGCCTCCATGCGTGCGCTGCGCCGGTGCATTAATTGCGGGGTGTGACTCAGACCACTTTTCACCGCCGGAGCCCCGGGGGCAATTTCGGGGGGTGGGTGGCGGTGGGGGCAGTCTGGCCGCCGCGTCCAGTGAAAACCATTTAGCGCATTGTGGAGGCGTTAGCGGATGGATATTTCTGAGAGGAGCAATTTTGGCCCCATTGTCTTTGGGCCACTTTACACACTGCGTACCTTGCCACCAATTCCATACCTCTCCCCGGCCACTGCCTGTGGCTGAACCAGATCCTTTGCAACCTCAGCATTCTTTTTGTCCCAGATCCTAACTCCATATTCTGTCTACCACAAGGATCACTTACTTCCACCTCCATAACTTTGCCCTCCTCTGACATAGGGGCTGCGGAATCCATCATCCAAGCTTTTGTCATCTCCAGACTCGGCTCCTCCAATTCTCTCCTGGTCAGTATCAAATTCTGCACCAAGACCTGCTCATTCAGCACCCCTGCCCTACATTGGCTCCCAATCCTCCAGCATCTCAAATTTACCATTTTCATCCATGAGATTAAATCCCTTCATGTTCTCCCCCCCGCCATCTCTGCTCTACAATCACCGGAACACTCCATTTTTCTGACTCTGGCTTCTTGGACATCTCCCGTTCACTTGGCCCCACCATTGCTGGCTGTGCCTAGGCCCACAGCCTGGAATTTCATCTCGAAACCAGTCCACCTCTCTACCTTCTTCGACCCTCCTTAAAACTTGCCTCTTTGGCCCTCCTAGTATCTCCTTCTATAGCTTGACCTTCATTTATTTTTCTGACTGTGTCTCTGTGCAGCACCTTGGGACGTTTTTCTACATTGAAGGTGCTAAATAAATGCAAATTGTAATTTCTGTGACAATTTAAACTGTAATTGTCTTGCTCGATAAGTTAAGTTGCAGGGTATTATTGACTGAGGCACATTAAATGTGCGTGGAATTGTGCCATAAAAATAGTTACCGTCTATAAATATCAGTTAAAATTTATTACTGACATCACAGAATTTTATTGCTCATGATCTGCTTTCGTAATTTTTCTTAGGAAGAAAGGACGCTAAGAGAAGGATTGATTTTGCACAGATACGGGCCATTAATTTCAAATAATCAGTTAAACTTTTACAACGCTAATAACTTACAGCAAATCAGAAGGTTTAGAAAAATTCTTTACAATGTTTGTACATTATCGTTTCCTGAAAAAGCATAATGTAAAAATAAAATATTAATATTTCAAGGAGAACAGTTTGGAATATTCATATAGCCTGCTCCTCTGCCGTCTTCATCCATTACTCAAGTGTGATCTAATGATAGCAGCAAGCCTGTTGAAGTCGGTAGTTTTATTACAAAACCCATTCTTGCGAAATGATAACACATGAATTATCATTTCATGAGACTGGCTTTTGCAAGGCTCAATATTAGCGTTATTGAGCAGGTAGTCTGTGGGCAACTCCAAATATTTCACCTCCCTGAAATAATTATGATTGAATATTTATATTTTCCTCCAATTAATTAGATCCTACTTCGAGATCTAGACTCCTATTTGCAGGGCTATTTAGTGCCTGCAGTTAATTTGAGACAATAATAGATGAGTAATGAACTTATTTTTCTGTCACGTATTCACTCCATTGTGGGGTGGGGGGGGGCGAGGGTAGAGGGTGTGCTAGATGAGCAAAGTAACAAAAACGTTCTTTATAAAAAGGTTTAAGGTTTCACCACAGCTAGCGCACAGAGGCAATCTTCCCACTTGTCTCTGCCCTTCCCTATCATTCTGCCAGCAGTTTTCCCTCCCTCCCTCCTCCACTTGGCTCCAGTACCTGCTCTCGTACACCGTCCTTAGTGCTTCTCTTCATACCTGGTTGGGGATACTGAGATTGATTTTTTTTTAGATAAGGGTATCAAAGGGTGTGGATCAAAGTCAGGTGAACTGACCCGAGATACAGATCAGCCATCACCATCATCATCATCATCATCATCATCATCATAGGCAGTCCCTCGGAATCGAGGAAGACTTGCTTCCACTCTTAGCATAAGTTCTTAGGTGGTTGAACAGTCCAATACAAGAACCACAGTCTCTGTCACAGATGGGATAGACAGTGGTTGAGGGGAAGAATGGGCGGGAAGCCTGGTTTTCCGCATGCTCCTTCCGCTGCCTGCGCTTGATTTCTGCATGCTCTCGGCACGATACTTGAGGAGCTCAGCGCCCTCCTGGATGCACTTCCTCCACTTGGGGCGGTCTATGGCCAGGGACTCCCAGGTGTCAGTGGGGATGTTGCATTTTATCAGGGAGGCTTTGAGGCTTTGAGAGTGTCCTTGTAACATTTCCTCTGCCCGCCTTTGGTTCGTTTGCCGTGGACGAGTTCCGAGTAGAGCACTTGCTTTGATCAAGTGTGGTCTGTGCTTCAATGCTGGGGATGTTGGCCTGGTCGAGGACGCTAATGTTTGTGCAACTGTCCTCCCAGGGGATTTGTAGGATCTTGCGGCGACATCGCTGGTGGTATTTCTCCAGCGACTTGAGGTGTCTACTGTACATGGTCCACGTCTCTGAGCCATACAGGAGGGCGGGCATTACTATGCCCTGTAGACCATGAGCTTGGTGGCAGTTTTGAGGGCCTGGTCTTCAAACACTCTTTTCCTCAGGCGGCTGAAGGCTGCACTGGCGCACTGGAGGCGGTGTTGGATCTCGTCGTCAATGCCTGTTCTTGTTGATAGAAGGCTCCCAAGATAAGGGAAGTGGTCCACATTGTCCAGGGCCGTGCCGTGGATCTTGATGCCTGAGGGGCCAATGCTGTACAGCGAGGACAGGCTGGTGGAGGACTTTTGTCTTACTGATGTTTAGCGTAAGGCCCATGCTTTCATACGCCTCGGT
Source organism: Pristiophorus japonicus (assembly GCF_044704955.1). NCBI lineage: Eukaryota > Metazoa > Chordata > Chondrichthyes > Pristiophoridae > Pristiophorus > Pristiophorus japonicus. Next base: position 185,183,968 of record NC_091980.1, on the reverse strand, counting down.
AAATACATCGACTATATCCTGGAGTTCAGCCTCTGTGTGTGCACAGACGCAGGCGTTGTCTGCGTACTGTAGCTCGACAACAGAGGTTGGAGAGGTCTTGGACCTGGCCTGGAGACGGCGAAGGTTGAACAGCTTCTCACTGGTTCTGTAGTTTAGTTCCACTCCAGCGGGGAGCTTGTCAACTGTGAGGTGGAGCATGGCAACGAGGAAGATTGAGAAGAGGGTTGGGGTGAGTGTGGCAGTGGCCAGGAGGAGGGTGTGACAGTGCATGTGACCTCACAACAGAGTTCCAAATGGAAACCATTGTCTTTCCAAAAGAAGTGATTGTTACAACGATCCCATTTGGAACTCCAGTGAAAACGACTTTGACAATAGAAAGGTCATGGACCTGAAACGTTAACTCTGTTTCTCTCTCTACAGATACTGCCTGGCCTGATGGATATTTCCAGCATTTTCTGTTTTTATTTAAAATAGGTGTAATTGCCAGTTGGGGTTGAGTGATGCCTCTCAAAAAAGGCTCCAACCAATTGTATTGTTGTGCTGGATGTTAGTTAGATTGTTCTAAGGCAACCTATGTGACATTGCCATATGTAGCTGAAATGTTTTATCTTTTCCAAGTATGGTGACTCTCGGAATCGCAATGAAGGTTTGTGTTAATTTATATTTAATCATCCCTTTAGTTCTATTTGTGATGACCTGCTCCTCGGTATCTTTCACTCTGTTCCCTAAAATGTTCCCCATAGAGAAAGTGGGAAACGATGGTGAAAGTACAAACAAACTTGCATTCATGTGGCACCTTTCATGTTCTTAGGTTATACAAAGTGCTTCAGGTACAATGAATTACTTTTGAATTGAGATCACTGTTATGTGGTAGCCATTGGCCGCAAGACTCCACAAATAACAGCGAGGTAAATGAGTAGTCAATCTATTTTTTAATGATGTTGGTTGAGGAATAAATGTTGGCCAGGACAGCGGGAGAATGTTCCTGCTTTTCTTTGATTAGTGCCATGGGATCTTTTACATCCACCTGAAAAGGCAGACAGGGCATTGATTTAATGTCTCAACTGGAAGGTGGTGAGAAGGCAGGAAGGGGGGGGAGGATGGTCGTCAAACAATAGGGCCAGACTTACTGAACTTTCCGGTTCCAGAAATTCCTTGCATTTCCTTCTCCAGCCAGTTTTCTCTCCTGTGTTTTATTTCAGTGATCATTTATGTTTCCTCTGGTACAAGTATGTTGAAAGAAGAAGAAAAATATATAATGTTTTAGTGCCAGAACATATCTTGGCACATCCACGCAAGCACGTCTGTACATAGGACTGATGTCAAGAAGAATTTCTTCATATAAAGAGCGTTCAGCACTGACAGTTTTTGGACTGATGAGCTAACATCTGTATTCAACCTCTTGCACCTCAACTGATACTCTACCCCTCAAATGGTTTCTTTATCCACCCAGTCTCCGCAACTGAACCTGGACATGTGCTTGTGAATGTTCCAAACTGACTCCACAATATTTACAAATCGACTTCATCCCATCACAAGATCTCAGACTTTAGCTTTGGATTCTTGCATAGCATCTCCTCGCTGTCCACTGTTTACAACTGTGGCATGTCTGTCCTATCTCTGTCTATGTAACCCCGTCTGTTCGTGTTCACATTTTAGCTGGGCCAGTGGCCATTATTTCTCTCTCCTTTATTTTTAAATATCTCGACCTCTCTTGGGCCCTTCTCTCCTCTGTCTGGTCATCTGGTCATGTCATCTTTAAATTCTTCCCTCCCTTGCTCCCTTGCTCCCCCCAGTTCCTACCCCAAGCAATCATTGGACTGTGTCTGCCTATTGTCCATATTAGGCTTGAATAAGTCCACAGCTACCCTCAGTGCCTGTCTCGGCACTCTCCGGAGGGCCCATCAAGGCACCTGTCACTGCCTTCTTACGAGTAGCAACCTTAACTGCCCCAGCCCCCTCTGTTGTCGATCTTCCCACCCAGTGTGCTCCATAACCTCCATTCCGTCCCACTAACCCGCTTCTGTCTGCTCAGGTGGACATAAAAGATCCCATAGCCGTATTCATAGAAAGGAAGGGAGTTCTCCACGTGTCCTGGCCAATATTTATCCGCAACTCACTCGGCCAAAAGCAGATGAACTGGTCATTCACCTCATTTGGTGGTTGTGGGATCTTGCAAGGCACAGATTGGAATCTGCATTTGTTTCAAAACAAGAGTGACTGCACTTTAAAAGTAATCCATTGGCTATAAAGTGCTTCCGGAGGTCCTGAGGACCTGAATGATGGTGAGGGAGAATATGCCGGGTAGAACAAGAAAAGTTTCAATCTGCCTTTGGTCAGCGCTACTTGGCTGATCCCTGCTGCTCAGTGAGGCCTTGTTGCTCTAACTATCGATTCAGAAAGATACCATTCCCGTTTGTTCGAAGTACAATTGGAATCTGGATTTCTGGCCCAATCCACACTCCTCTTGTTCTACTAACACAACATGAATGAGGCCCCTGAGTTGTTCTCCTTCTGCCTGTCAAATTAAAAACACATAATTAATCAGAAATTGGTAATTAAATAGATCCTCTACCTTTTTACAACACTTCTTTTGGAAGCCCTCCAATTTTTTTTTATAAAGGCCATTTTATTTGTGAAAGGAGTGCTTTACTGTGGGTTCTATTTCATAAGAGAGCTGTAAAGAGTGGAAGTTTAACCACAGCTCGTGGAACCTCATAGAACATTCTAAATCATGGCTCCTACTGCACTGAGTATGCATTAGTCAACTATCAGTATTGAGGGAATCAATAATTGTTTCTCCATTCTCTTACACGCTAGGATGAATTTTCAACACATTTTCGTTCACAGCGGTGTACAAAATGCAACAGGGTATGTAAATATTGTAAACGCTGGCAGATCTCCTGTGGCATTGATCACGGGCAGTCTGGGGATACGCTGGTTTGAAGCGAGAGGCTCCATGAGCTACAAAACGGAAGCCTGAGCTGCTGCCAAAAAGAGCTGGTCTATGAATGGGCAGCGGGCAGTGCATTGTGATTAGGCAGTTGGTTGAAGGGACAATGGTCTTTGGTTCCACGATCTGACTGGTCGAAGGGTTTCTACAACTGACGTGACTTTTAATTAGATCATTCATAATTCACGTCGGTTGCCCCCTTATGAATTTTCATTTTGAACAATGCATAGCAGTGCTAGAGGATGGAATTGTTTATCTTCTTTGCTTCTAAATGCTCCTATCTCAGGTACAGTACAGATGGCATATAGTTTTCAGCTTTCTCCACATTGCTCCACCAACATGTACATTAAGAACATAGGAAAGACAAGAAAAGCCCGATAAACTAGTGCCCTTCAATTGCCTCCCTCCTCCAGTATTTAACCAGTGTTCTGTATGCAGCTACAGGTGCTATGTAATCTCCAGTATAGTATCTCAAGCCTGAGAAAGTGTGTCAACTTCTTATGAAAAACAACAGATCAGGTGTTGCTGAAAAAATAATGGAGTGTGAATGGCACTTATTAATGTGCAAATCGGCCAGCAACTTGTGGTGAAGAAGAGATAACCCATGAATTGTGAATCGCCACAAGTTGCTGGACAATTTGCGCCATTCCACCGTTAGTCTCATGAAAACAGCATCTCGACCTTAACCTCCCCGTGATTTTCATGAAGTTGTTGCATTTTGCATATTAATGACCATTAAACTCACCACAGAAAGTTAAGGCTAGTAATTAACAGCGCAAGTACCCTTTTAACGATGTGATAATTGTTAATGACTGCCAATCAACCTCTCTGGCTCAGAAAGTGAACTAGTGCAAGTGTGGAGTCTCATTCCTTCAGGTTGTGAATTGTTTGAGGAGATTTTAAATGTTGTAAGGTATGCACCTGTGAGTATGCTCACAGCTTTATAGAGCTGTTGCGCTCGTAGCCTTCCGCCAGAGGCGGTCACCGGAGGGACGGGAGTGCATCATCACCTCCGGCAACCAAATTTTAATTTGATCCATTTAATGTTAAAAGTTTAATTTTTTTAATTTGTCGGTTTTAGTGCCCCCTTTAATCAAGGGGCACTTGATTATTGGTTCAACTAAAAATAGTTGTAGAGCTGTTGCATTGTGAGTGATGTTCACAAGACTCAATAAAACCCCAGTCAGTTGAGTCCAGATCATCCATGATGAGGCAGGTGGTTGTGAGCCTGGTGGATGAGCTGGTAATGTGTAGTGTGATTGTTAAACTTTTGTTAATAAACTAACTAGTTCTTAATAGCAATGTGTTGCTATGAATTCTTAAGCAAAGAAACCATGAAGCAAATACATTACAAATGCTTACATTTTTTCTTATTTTTCCTTTTTGTCTCTTGTTCTCTCTCTCTTAATACAATCTTTCTTTCCCTCTCTTTATTTCTTTCTGTACCTGATTTGACATTGAATTCATCCTCTTTCCCAGTCCTTCCTCTGCTTATTTCCCAACCTTTAAATCTCATTGGTTAAGTAGATACACTTTGTCCTGTTGTTCACCAAGGTCTCATTTGCTCTGTTGGTCTCATGCGCCATTACCAGCTTGCACTTCCAGCAACTTTGACGGCAAAAAATGTTGAAACCTAGACATGCGCCGACAAATCTAACTAATGGGGCCGATGCCCTGCTCCAGGAAAATCTGGGCATGTACAGCTCTGAGACGTCCCTTTAAACTGTTGTTAATTTATGCCGTAGTGGCATTTTCGAAAGTAACACCAGACAAAGAAAAGAAATTGAATTCCCATATTTATATAAAATTGTGTTGGGATTGACATTAGTTTGAGCTAATTGCCCTGTACAGCTGGAAAGAACGAGCTCATATATCTGTCATTCATTTCTGGTGTTGGACTGATGTGCACATTACTGCAAGCCTCCTGAACGATGTCACTTTATAAATATGAAGAACAATGGACCCACTTCTTTCAGACCCAAAGCACCGTGTGTCTGCCAGCAAAATGTTGTAACCTTTGGAGAGAATAAAAATGAAATTAGTCTGACATGAAAGCTATTTGGCGAAAAGCACTAAAATAGAATTAAGCCTGGCAGCTAGGGTGCAAACTTTCAAGACAAATAACCAGTTGACGAGCAATTTTCTCTCTCTGCTTCTCCTACACAGAAAAACCCTCCTGTGACCAAGAGAGGCAAACGGCACTGGAAGAGACCCGGCAGTACCCCCGAGATGGCATCTTCATTCCCGAGTGCGCGGGGGCGGGGCTCTACAAGCCGGTGCAGTGCCACCAGTCGACTGGGTACTGCTGGTGCGTCTTGGTGGATATTGGCCGCCCCATTCCTGGAACATCCACCCGGTGAGTGTAGCACCAGTCTGGAGATCGAAGGGAAGGGTGAAATCTTGTCACGGCTGAGGGAGAGAAACCCGAGGGGAACAAAATCGAGCCGATCCATAAAGCCACGAGCTGGAATAAGGCCCATTATGTTGCTCCAGTTTCTCGTCGATCCCTTGGAGATTGTTACATTTTTGTGTCCTGATTGGCCAAAATGCTTAGGCTTCCCATCATTTGTAAAAATTAAACCGGTGACCTCATGTAGCATAAATTACAGCCCAAACTGCAAACATTAGTTGAAGGTTGCTGCAGCTGAGGTTCTTTCATTTAAAAAAAATGATCCATATCGAATCTACGCCACATCACGTGAGGGGTCTGTAGAAGGTTTTGATGATGTATATTGTATTGGGAGGGTGTGGGTGACTTTGGGCATTGCCATGCCATTGACTGGGCTCTTTCTTCCCCTTTATACTGACGAACTGGCTATGTTGGCACGCAGATTCCCAGCAGTGCGATTTCCCCCGCCAACAAACTGCCAGTAAAAACATGCACAATATACACGGACGGGATTCTCATTTCCTGCAGACAGACTGTGGATTATTACTTGAGGAACTCGCAGTAACTTAATAGTCAAGAGCAGGTGTTATGCGCCAGCCTTGTGGGCTGCCTCAGCCCTTGGTGCCTGCCCGCACTGTTGATTTGTTTTAAAAGATCTAAAACTGAAGCAGACCCCTCCGTGAATGTCACAGCATGATAGAAACATAATGGATAACCTGGAGTAATCAAAAGCCTGCAGCTCAATAGGTGCATTTAAGCAATGTTGATGTGAGCGTCACTGTTGCGGTTTATGACATAATGGTCACCTATCAAACAGACTTTACATTTACCCACAGTATCCATTGCTTACGATACAAACCGAATAGCCTTCTAAGTCTCCTTGATGACTAGGTGAAGGTAGGCTGTGAGCAACTGAGCAGTCCTAGGTTCAATCTGTGCTCATTGCTGCTGGGGCAAGTGTGTGGATGTGGCAGCATGCCTCATTCCCCCTAGGTTGGACAAAGGGGAAAAATCAGCTCGAGTTCCCATGCTGAAAGTGTGTGAGTATGTGTGTGTATGTTTTTGAGTGTGTGTGTGAGAGTGTGTGTGTGAGTGTGTGTGTGAGAGTGTGTGTGTGAGAGTGTGGGTTTGAGTGTGTGTGTGAGTGTGTTTGAATGTGTGTGTTGAGTGTGTTTGTGGAGTGTGTGAGAGTGTGTGTGAGAGTGTGTTTGAGTGTGTGTGTTTGAGTTTGTGTGTGAGAGTGTGTGTGTGAGAGTGTGGGTTTGAGTGTGTGTGTGAGAGTGTGTGTGTGAGTGTTTGAATGTGTGTGTTGAGTGCGTTTGTGGAGTGTGTGAGAGTGCATGTTTGAATACGTGTGTGGAGTGTGTGTTTGAGTGAATGTGTGAGAGTGTGTGTTTGAGTGTGTGTGTGTTGAGTGCATTTGTGGAGTGTGAGAGTGTGTTTTAATATGTGTGTGAGAGTATGAGTGAGTGTGTAAGAATGTGTGTGAGTGTGTGTGAAGGCTCAATGGTGATGCTTCCTGCAGATTGCTAGCCTGGCAACACTCAATGGCTCACACATTAAGAATGACACTGGGTTGAGGTGCGTTGTGTACCTGATACCGGGGGAAACTTGCCAAATAATGGGCATCGCCGTCAGGAGGTCAGAAGGGAGAAAACTGCGACGGGAAACAAAAGACACAAAAAAACACATTTGGAAAAGTCTGCTACCCACTGAGACAACGGTTCTGGGTTTGGTGGGGAAAACGCATATCTGTCCCAGAGGGAACATCGGTCAGGACTGAGGATTGCTGGTCCTTGGACTGGCGTTCAAGGAGGATGCCGAATGGGTGCTGATTGCATGAAGCTGATCGCAGCTCCGTGCTTCTTACAGTTTTTAGCGTTGACATGGCAGTTTGCTGCGGGGGAGGGGATGGGGACTAAGGTATCCCTGACCAGAGACGAGGTGCTCGACTCTTTTAAAGTTAGCTAAGAGGGGCAGCACTTCACATTGAACAGTCTTCTACAGGCTCATGTGCAGATCAGAATACTCAGCATAATTCATAGATTCACACCTCCATTATTAGTGGGAACATCAGTGTAACAAGATAATGTATAGCTCAAGGGTGTTCAATAAGAAGGTGATAAAGCTTAGCCACCTCTCTAGTGCCATAAAGGTAATCAGCCTGGTCTGTAATTTCTTCCACTTCTATACGTAGTTATGTCGACCACTCTCAGGAACTTGTCCAGTTCCCTTGAACGATTGCAGCGAATCTGCACTCACTGCACAAGCCGGCAACTTGTTCCATAGATCGATGACTCTCTTTTTGATTAGCAAGAACTATTAAAGATGTTGGAATGTTTCTGTAAACTTCATAACCCAGAAAAGTCACTAATGTCAGGGTAAGTCCTCTTCCTAAATTTATAGCACCTCCCAGAACCTGCAGCAGTCTGCCTGGAAATGTGGTTGAGCCCAAGGCAATAGATTGAAGGGAAACAATAGGGTTTATATTCAAATGCACCTGGCTCCTTGCCTCTCTTCTGCGTTCTTTTCAGTGCCCGGGTAGCACTGGGGAAGAAACACGCGGCGTCCTCTAGTATGCTTGAGGCCTTCCATGACCAGTGGGCACTGCAGGAACTGGTGGGCAGAGTGGACACGGAGACAATATTATTTAATTTTATACCTTTTTTATGGTTTATGGTTTCACTTTTTATTAGTTGTGCTCCTCTAAAAAGAAAGCACTTTGGTTAGGTTTTTTTTATTTGATGACACCAAGTTTCACTGGAAGAACCCAGTGTCTCCTTATACGTTATTAAAAAAAGGCATACCAGTTGCAAAGCCCCAACAATGACACAGCTGCTATTGGCCCGGAATTTGCAGCCAGCAGCGAACCGAAGGTGTTCGCCACTGGCCCTGAAGTACGCTTTGCGCAAGAATCCCACGATCCCTGGGTCAAGAACTTTGGGTTTTCCGACATTCAAATTAAATCAATGAAGTATAGTGGTGCTATCCCCTTGTGTGAACTGCTGTGACGCTAACAAACTGTCTAAGCAGCCAATCAAAACGCAGAATTCTCACAGACAGCGAACAAGGACGCGAGTAAGGTCTTAAAATTCTAACTTTTAAAAAATGTTCGAGAGGGCAAAACAAAGATTGGGGCTCTCCGGCATTACAACAGTGACTACACTTCAAAAGTACTTTCATTGGCTATAAAGCATTGTGGGATGTCCGGTGGCTATATAAATGCAAGTCTTTTTTTCATATGGGGAAAAAGCAAACCTGAAATAAAGATGGTCAAATTTTGAAGAAAAGTTTACATTTTTTTTTAAAGTTTATTAAAAATGTTAACTTTTATTAAAATGGACAAATGTCACACTGCATAAAATTAAAATTAGTTTTTCATGCCCTTAATATTTGTTTAGCAGTAACAATGCTGTCAAACCCCCAGTTACACCTAATTCTTTTGGGTCTAACCTTTAGTGGGGAATTTAACAGTGTCATTATTGCGAGAGAACGAAGTTTTGGTCAGTCTCCCTGATTTGATTGATTACACAGATTACCGGCTCTGGGGTGGGGGTGGCGGGGGGGGGGGGTGCTCAGCGCAGCCTGTGTTGGAGCTGTCATTGACGGCTGCAACTTCAGGATTTCCTCATGCGCCTGCCCAAATCCCAAAGTTGCGGTCAGTTTTAAAGGCAGAATGAAGGCAAATGCTGTCAGTTCACCGTTATCCTGATCACAAATTCAAGGCCACTGTTGAATTGACTGTACCTCGCAGTTAAGGTCAAAATTGTATTTTATAGTCTCTTGAACACTCTTAATTCAACTTAACTATAAGTACCCAGTCAATTCGAGCAGCAGCACTGTCACTCGCAAGTGCAAAAAGCCTTATGGAATGCCTGTATGGAAGATTTGCTGTAGGTTTTCTAAAAAATGCACTTTCGCAGTCTGGCAAAAGCTTAGTAAAACAACACCAAGATTTGCAGCAGTTGCGCCGAGTGTTCATTTTACAGTTGGGATCAGTTTTTGAATTTTCTGAATTTCTCAGCGTTAGTCTTTCACTGGTTGACTGCGAAAATTGTCACTGTGTAGGATGTGGAAAACTGTGTATGTGAGTGTGTGTATATGCAGCGAGTGTTCATGAGTATGTGAGTGTATGAGTGTGGGCATGTGTGCATGTGAGAGTGAGTGCGTGAGTATGAGTGTGTGTGTGTGTGTGTGCCCGCGTGCATGTTCATACTTGTGTGCAATATTCAGTAATAATGCCTGTTTTCCTTCTGAGAGGAATGATGCTCGAACTTAAACCAAAGTCTGATGCAGTGCACTAATAGCGACATTTCTAGACTGTCTGTTCTATCATACGCTTTGGATCTATTGTGAAAATATTGTTTCCCTCGCCAGCCACAGTGGTTTGTGGTTATGTTAAAAGCAAAAAAGGCTGATAGTACTGGAATAGATTGTGCTGCATTGTCACAACTAGGCAGGGGAGCTCGCAGTTTAAATTCTACTACTTGAAACCTCACCCACTCTAACAAAGCTCAGTATTGAGACTGTGCACAAAGTGGAGTTGCTTCATTCTTCAGTACTGTCATATCTCAGCATGATAAGCTTGAAATGCTATTCCAACGGTAGCTCCAATGCTGGACGGGCAGTGAGAAAAATGTTGCATCACAAAAGTCTTTTATGAAGCAGCATAAATAGAGAGAGACTGGGTGACACTCGGGGTTAGCACATTATCCCTTCACCTCTGGGATCTCGGTTTGAATTAGTCCCAGACTGAAAATCTCCTCTCTCTCCTGACAATACGGTTCCGAAGTAAAATGAGTTTGGACGGACTGAAGTGATTCCCCAGTGGGCGCAATTCCACACCACAAGCTGCCTGCAATTCAACCCGAATTGGCACCAAATTAACAAGCTCGTTCAAACAAGAGAGCTGGTGTGGCAAAAACAAAATATTGACGGCAGTAAAAGAGACACAGCTGTTCCAAGGTTCGGGTGGATTGTTGGGACAGAGCGAGCGCTTTACTCATTGGCTGATCTGGGACTACTTGACATAAAGTGCCACAATGGGAAAAAGATTTCTTTCCTCCCATACAAAGCAGGAAGATGGCAGGTTCGATCCAAGGTCAGTGCTGGGGATGTGGTGGAGACCCTACAATCACCCTCAGTGCCCTTGAGCTAGGGGATGTGAGGTTGGTGGGGGGGGGAGGGGGGCGAATCAGTAAGGGTTTTCACTCTGGTTATCCAGTGACTCATACTCTTGTGTGGAAATGGAGTATGGACAGGATTGTGTTCAGCTTTGATGCCCATCCCACAGTCAGTGCTGCTGGCACGGCACAGACTCGTGTGGAGAGTGTGCACTCAGGCTGCGGGAACCTAGGCACCTTTACCTCAGAAAGTGTCAACGCATCAGGAGAGGAGGGAACAGGAGGGCAACTGTGACCCTCCGCCCACCCGCCCCCCCCCCCCCCCCCCCCCGGCCAAAATAAAACATCAATAGGCTTCAGTCAATCAAGTTTTCGAATGGAAACATCATAAGGCACCTGCAATGTACAGATTACACGTGGGGGGAATTTTGACTTTGTGTGGATAGTGTAAGATGAGTGATTATCAGCTGTTCTACACTGTCGGGCAAAGTCAAAATCCACACCCATGGTGTGTATTCAGACAGGCTGAAATCTTCCCAAATAAAGCAACAAAGTATCCTGATTCTGCCTTGTGTTTAAGCACATTGTAACCTCGATTACCCTCCCACTAATGGAAGCTCTGTGTGCAGCTCCTTGTCATGAATCGGCTGCAGTGTCCCTTGTTTTTGATGCTGAATGACTTTGTACAGTCAGAGCACAGACTCATGCAAGGAGAAAATAGCAAAGCCACTGTTCAATATTTGGATAGAAAACGGGCCTTTTCTTTTTTGCACATTGTTTAACTCGACAAAATGGAGGATCGTGCTCGATCCTCTGGCCTCCTGCCACACGAAGGTTTGAAGCAGAATCTGGCTGGAGCAGGGCGTCTCGTACCGTGCCCCGTTCGATAGACTTTTTCCCGCATCCTTCAGCTCAAAATTCTTTGCGCCAGAACTAGCTGGAAGTGTGAGCTGGTAACGGTGCGGCGAGGGGACCAGGGCGTCCCTTAACCATTGAGATTTAGGATGGAGAAAGAAACAGGAACACCAACAACTTGTATTTATGTAGCGCCTTTAACGTACTGAAACATCCCATGGTGCTTCACAGGAGTATTATGAGATAAGAAATTTGACACCGAGCCGCATAACTAGAAATTAGTGCAGGTGACCAAAAGCGTGGTCAAAGAGGTATGTTTGAAAGAGCGTCTTGATGGAGGAAAGAGAGGTAGAGAGGCGGAGAGGTTTAGGCAGGGAGTTCCAGAGCTTGGGGCCGAGGCAACAGAAGGCACGGCCACCAATGGGTGCGCGATTATTATTGTGTTCCTAACACAGATGAGACTGTACACAGGGAGGTTAAAGTAACAGTGACCTCAGTCTTTATTAAGACACTCCAGAGTGAGGAATAGGCCTTAGGGGCCGGCTTATATACAGTGCTCCCAAGGGATGCTGGGATCCCTTGGGACTTCAGGGGATGCGCTCCCTGGTGGCGGAACATGGGAGTGCATGCTTTACAGATACACAGAAACACAGAAAATAGGTGCAGGAGTAGGCCATTCGGCCCTTGGAGCCTGCACCGCCATTCAATGAGTTCATGGCTGAACATGCAACCTCAGTACCCCATTCCTGCTTTCTCGCCATACCACTTGATCCCCCTAGTAGTAAGGACTATATCTAACTCCTTTTTGAATATATTTAGTGAATTGGCCTCAACAACTTTCTGTGGTAGAGAATTCCACAGGTTCACCACTCTCTGGGTGAAGAAGTTTCTCCTCATCTCAGTCCTAAATGGCTTACCCCTTATCCTTAGACTGTGACCCCTGATTCTGGACTTCCCCAACATTGGGAACATTCTTCCTGCATCTAACCTGTCTAAACCCGTCAGAATTTTAAACGTTTCTATGACATCCCCTCTCATTCTTCTGAACTCCAGTGAATACAAGCCCAGTTGATCCAGTCTTTCTTGATATGTCAGTCCCGCCATCCCGGGAATCAGTCTGGTGAACCTTCGCTGCACTCCCTCAATAGCAAGAATGTCCTTCCTCAAGTTAGGAGACCAAAACTGTACACAATACTCCAGGTGTGGCCTCACCAAGGCCCTGTACAACTGTAGCAACACCACCCTGCCCCTGTACTCAAATCCCCTCGCTATGAAGGCCAAAATGCCATTTGCTTTCTTAACCGCCTGCTGTACCTGCATGCCAACCTTCAATGACTGATGTACCATGACACCCAGGTCTCGTTGCACCTCCCCTTTTCCTAATCTGTCACCATTCAGATAATAGTCTGTCTCTCTGTTTTTACCACCAAAGTGGATAACCTCACATTTATCCACATTATACTTCATCTGCCATGCATTTGCCCACTCACCTAACCTATCCAAGTCGCTCTGCAGCCTCATAGCATCCTCCTCGCAGCTCACACTGCCACCCAATTTAGTGTCATCCGCAAATTTGGAGATACTACATTTAATCCCCTCGTCTAAATCATTAATGTACAATGTAAACAGCTGATTTTCCTTTCACAAATCCATGCTGACTTGGACCTATCATGTCACCTCTTTCCAAATGCGCTGCTATGACATCCTTAATAATTGATTCCATCATTTTACCCACTACTGATGTCAGGCTGACCGGTCTATAATTCCCTGTTTTCTCTCCCTCCTTTTTTAAAAAGTGGGGTTACATTGGCTACCCTCCACTCGATAGGAACTGATCCAGAGTCTATGGAATGTTGGAAAATGACTGTCAATGCATTTGTTATTTCGAAGGCCACCTCCTTAAGTACTCTGGGATGCAGTTCATCAGGCCCTGGGGATTTATCGGCCTTCAATCCCATCAATTTCCCCAACAAAATTTCCCGACTAATAAGGATTTCCCTCAGTTCCTCCTTCTTACTCGACCCTTTGACCCCTTTTATATCCGGAAGGTTGTTTGTGTCCTCCTTAGTGAAGACCGAACCAAAGTACTTATTCAAGTGGTCTGCCATTTCTTTGTTCCCCGTTATGACTTCCCCTGATTCTGACTGCAGGGGACCTACGTTTGTCTTTACTAACCTTTTTCTCTTTACATATCTCTAGAAACTTTTGCAGTCCGTCTTAATGTTACCTGCAAGCTTCCTGTCGTACTCTATTTTCCCTGCCCTAATCAAACCCTTTGTCCTCCTCTGCTGAGTTCTATATTTCTCCCAGTCCCCAGGTTCACTGCTATTTCTGGCCAATTTGTATGCCACTTCCTTGGCTTTAATACTATCCCTGATTTCCCTTGATAGCCACGGTTGAACCATCTTCCATTTTTTATTTTTACGCCAGACAGGGATGTACAATTGTTGTAGTTCATCCATGTGGTCTCTAAATGTCTGCTATTGCCCATCCACTGTCAACCCCTTAAGTATCATTCGCCAATCTATCCTAGCCAATTCACGCCTCATACCTTCAAAGTTACCCTTCTTTAAGTTCTGGACCATGGTCTCTGAATTAACTGTTTCATTCTCCATCCTAATGTAGAATTCCACCATATTATGGTCACTCTGCCCCAAGGGGCCTCAAACAACAAAATTGCTAATTAATCCTCTCTCATTACACAGCACCCAGTCTAAGATGGCCTCCCTCCTAGTTGGTTCCTCGACATATTGGTCTAGAAAACCATCCTTTATGCACTCCAGGAAATCCTCCTCTACCGTATTGCTTCCAGTTTGGTTAGCCCAATCTATATGCATATTAAAGTCACCCATGATAACTGCTGCACCTTTATTGCATGCACCCCTAATTTCCTGTTTGATGCCCTCCCCAACATCACTACTACTGTTTGGAGGTCTGTACACAACTCCCACTAACGTTTTTTGCCCTTTGGTGTTCTGCAGCTCTACCCATATAGATTCCAAATCATCCAAGCTAATGTCCTTCCTAACTATTGCATTAATCTCCTCTTTAACCAGCAATGCTACCCCACCTCCTTTTCCTTTTATTCTATCCTTCCTGAATGTTGAATACCCATGGATGTTGAGTTCCCAGCCATGATCATCCTGGAGCCACGTCTCTGTAATCCCAATCACATCATATCCGTTAACATCTATTTGCACAGTTAATTCATCCACCTTATTACGGATACTCCTTGCATTAAGACACAAAGCCTTCAGGCTTGTTTTTTTAACACCCTTTGTCCTTTTAGAATTATGATGCAGTGTGGCCTTTTTTGTTTCTTGCCTTTGTTTACTCAGCCTTCCACTATTGCTTTTTACCTTTCTACCATCTGTTTCTGACTCCATGTTACTTCGCCCTATCTCGCTGAATAGGTTCCCATCCCCCTGCCATATTAGTTTAAACACTCCCGAACTGCATTAGCAAATGTTACCCCTCGGACATCAGTTCCAGTCCTGCCCAAGTGCAGACCATCCCTTTTGTACAGGTCCCACTTCCCCAGAACTGGTTCGAATGTCCCAGGAATTTGAATCCCTCCCTCTTGCACCACTGCTCAAGCCACGTATTTATTCTAACTATCCTGCTCCCTCTACTCTGATTAGCACGTGGCACTGGTAGCAATCCAGAGATTACTACCTTTGAGGTCCTACTTTTTAATTTAACTCCTAGCTCCCTAAATTCAGCTTGTTGGACCTCTTCCCGCTTCTTACCTATATCGTTGGTACCTACATGTACCACGACAACTGGCTGTTCACCCTCCCTCTCCAGAATGCTCTGCAGTCGCTCCGAGACATCCTTGACCCTTGTACCAGGGAGGCAACATACCATCCTGGAGTCTCAGTTGCGGCCGCAGAAACTCCTATCTATTCCCCTTACAATACAGTCCCCTATCACTATAGTTCTCCCACTCTTTTTCCCACTCTTCTGTGCAGCAGAGCCAGCCACGGTGCCATGAACTTGGCTGCTGCTGCCCTCCCCTGATGAGTCATCCTCCTCAACAGTACCCAAAGCGGTGTATCTGTTTTGCAGGGGGATGACCGCAGGGGACCCCTGCACTACCTTCCTTGCACTGCTCTTCCTGCTGGTCTTCCATTCCCTAGCTGGCTGTGGACCCTTCACCTGCGGTAAGACCAACTCGCTACACGTGCTACAACATCACTCCCCCGACAAAGTCAAAGTGAAAACTATTTACAAGGTGAGGCGGTCGGGAGCCTTTCTTTCCCTGATGCACCGCCTCGGTACAAATGTCTGTTCTGGTGTGTTGGCTGTGCCCTCGCTGGGCTGGCGTGTTGTTGGCCCTACAGGGCTGTTGGGTGAGTCTGGCCTTGCTGAGCTGTTGGGCGTGATGGGTTCAATTTCCTGGTCCAGGGTGGTGTCGTTGATCCTTTGGGTGTGTGTTGTGGGCTTGAAAAAGGTGGTGTCTGCTGTGGGTTGTTCATAGCAGTCTGTGAACCGCAGCCTCGTTTGGTCCAGGTGCTTTCTGCAAATTTGTCCATTGTCTAGTTTGACGACAAACACCCTACTCCCTTCTTTAGCTATCACTGTCCCCGCGATCCACATGGGACCATGTCCATAGTTTAGCACATACACAGGGTTATTCAGATCAATTTCCCGTGACACAGTGGCGCGACCATCGTTTACATTTTGTTGCTGCCGCCTGCTCTCTACTTGATCATGCAGGTTGGGGTGAACCAGCGAGAGTCTGGTTTTAAGTGTCCTTTTCATGAGTAGCTCAGCCGGGGGCACCCCTGTGAGTGAGTGGGGTCTCGTGCGGTAGCTGAGCAGTACTCGGGACAGGCGGGTTTGGAGTGAGCCTTCTGTGACTCGTTTAAGGCTTTGTTTGATTGTTTGTACTGCCCGCTCTGACTGCCCATTGGAGGCTGGTTTAAACGGGGCCGAGGTGACATGTTTGATCCCATTGCGGGTCATGAATTCTTTAAATTCGGCACTGGTGAAACATGGCCCGTTGTCACTGACCAGAATGTCACGCAGGCCGTACGTGGCAAACATGGCCCTCAGGCTTTCAATGGTGGTGGTGGTGGTGCTTCCCGACATTATTTCACATTCAATCCATTTTGAAAAAGCATCCACCACCACCAGGAACATTTTACCGAGAAACGGGCCCGCATAGTCGACATGGATCCTCGACCATGGTCTGGAGGGCCAGGACCACAAACTTAGTGGTGCCTCTCTGGGCGCGTTGCTCAACTGAGCACACACGCTGCATTGCCATACGCAGGACTCTTAAGTCAGAGTCGATATCGGGCCACCACACGTGGGATCTGGCTATTGCTTTCATCATTACTATACCCGGGTGTGTGCTGTGGAGATCCGAGATGAACGTCTCCATGCCCTTTTTGGGTAGCACTACACGGTTACCCCACAACAGGCAGTCTGCCTGAATGGACAGCTCGTCCTTTCGCCGCTGGAACAGCTTGATTAGCTCTTGCATTTCAACGGGGATGCTGCCCCAGCTCCCATGCAGTACACAGTTTTTTTACTAGGGACAGCAGAGGATCTTGGCTGGTCCAAGTCCTAATCTGGCGGGCCGTGACAGGTGATTTATCATTTTCGAACGCTTCCATGACCATCAACAAGTCTGCGGGCTGCGCCACCATCAACAAGTTTGCAGGCTGCGCCATTTCCACCCCCGTGGTGGGCAATGGTAGCCGACTGAGAGCATCGGCACAGTTCTCGGTGCCTGGCCTGTGGCGGATGGTATAGTTATACGCTGATAGCGCGAGTGCCCACCTTTGTATGCGGGCTGAGGCATTAGTATTTATCCCCTTGTTTTCAGCGAACAGGGATGTGAGGGGCTTGTGATCAGTTTCCAGCTCAAATTTGAGGCCAAACAGGTACCGATGCATTTTCTTTACCCCAAACACACACGCTAATGCCTCTTTCTCAATCATGCTGTAGGCTCTCTTGGCCTTAGACAAGCTCCTGGAGGCACAGGTGACAGGTTGCAACTTCCCCGCAACGTTAGCTTGTTGTAATGCACACCCGCCTCCTTACGACGACGCATCACATGCTCGCACAAGTCTTTTACATGGGTTATACAATACAAGCAGCTTGTTGGAGCATAAAATGTTTGTGGCTTTCTCAAAAGTAATTACTTGGTTTTTTCCCCCATACCCAGTTCCCACCTTTACGCAATAACACATGTAGGGGCTCTAAGAGGGTGCTTAACCCCAGTAGGAAGTTACCAAAATAGTTGAGGAGTCCCAGGAACGACCGCAGCTCCGTGACATTCTGTGGCCTGGGCACATTCCTGATAGCTTCTGTCTTGGCATCTGTGGGCCAAATGCCATCCGCCACGATCTTTCTCCCCAAAAACTCCACTTCTGTTGCCATGAAGACGCATTTTGACCTCTTCCGCCGCAGCGTTACGCGATCCAGTCACTGGAGGACCTCCTCCAGGTTTTGTAGGTGCTCGACGGTGTCCCGACCCGGGACCAATATGTCGTCCTGAAAAACCACCATGCGTGGTACCGACTTGAGTAGGCTCTCCATGTTTCTCTGGAAGATCGCTGCAGCCGACCGAATTCCAAACGGGCATCTGTTGTAGATGAACAGTCCCTTGTGGGTGTTGATGCAGGTGAGGCCCTTCGAAGACTCCTCCAGCTCCTGCGTCATGTAGGCCGAAGTCAGATCGAGCTTGGTGAACGTCTTGCCTCCTGCCAGCGTCGCAAATAGGTCGTCTGCCTTAGGTAGCGGGTATCGGTCCTGTAGTGAGAAACGATTAATAGTTTCTTTATAATCGCCGCAAATCCTGACCGTGCCATCACTTTTGAGTACTGGAACAATCGGGCTGGCCCACTCTCTGAATTCCACTGGGGAGATGATGCCCTCGCGTTGCAGCCTGTCCAGCTCGATTTCCACTCTCTCCCTCATCATGTGAGGTACTGCTCGTGCCTTGTGATGAATGGGTCGTGCCTCTGGGACCAAGTGGATTCGCACCTTCGCCCCGGAAAAGTTTCCAATGCCTGGCTCAAAAAGGGAAGGAAATTTATTTAGAACCTGGGTACATGAGGCCTCATCGACATGTGATAGCGCTCGGATGTCATCCCAGTTCCAGCGGATTTTGCCCAGCCAGCTCCTGCCAAGCAGTGTGGGGCCATTGCCCGGGACAATCCAGAGTGGCAGTTCGTGCACCGTGCCCTCGTAGGTGACCTTGACCATGGCGCTGCCCGGGACAGTGATGAGCTCTTTGGTGTACGTGCTCAGTTTCGTGAGGATGGGGCTCAGGGCTGGTCTGAGTGCCTTGTTGCACCACAGTCTCTCAAACATCTTTTTACTCATGATGGATTGGCTAGCGCCAGTGTCCAGTTCCATGGCTGCGGGTAAGCCATTCAATTTTACATTTCGCATTGTCGGTGGACATTTTGTCAAAAATGTGTGCACCCCGTGTACTTCAGCATCTGCCTCCTCTCTCTGAGGCTTGAAATTGCTTTGATCCACCATGGACTGATCTTCCTCTGCCACATGGTGGTTAGCAGGTTTTGCAGAGCTTGCAGCTCGTCTGCAAGCTCGTTGGAGGTGCCCCATTGTTCCACAGCTCTTGCAAACATACCCTTTGAAGCGGCATGAATAGGCTGAATGAAAGCCTCCATAACGCCAACAAGGTGTGAATTGCCTTGCATTCATCCTTTGTTGTGGACTCTGAGACACCTGGGTCAGCTGAGGCCTGCTGGCAGTTGTAGACTCATGGTTTCTGCCCTGTACATTTCTGCTCGCAAACACAATTCCAGTTAATTGATAAACATTGCTCGCATTTGTATGCTGAGAGATTTGTTTGGTGTTATCACTGGTGGACATAAATGCCTGTGCTATCGCAATGGCCTTACTGAGGGTCGGTGTCTACAGTCAAAAGGTTTCGTAGGTTGGTCTCGTGGCCAATGCCAAGTACAAAAAAGTCTCTGAGCATTTGCTCCAGGTAGGCATCAAACTCACATTGTCCTGCAAGTCGCCTTAGCTCGGCAACGTAGCTTGCCACTTTCTGACCTTTAGATTGCTGGCACGTGTAGAACTGATACCTCGCCATCAGTACGCTCTCCCTCGCGTTAAGATACTCCTGAACCAGTGTACACAGCTCCTCATTCCACTTATCTGTGGGTTTCACGGGAACCAGAAGATTCTTCATGAGGCTGTAGGTCGGTGCCCCGTAGACCGCGAGGAGAACCACTCTCCTTTTTGCAGCGCTTCCTTCTCCGTCCAGCTCGTTGGCTACAAAGTACTGGTCTAGCCGTTCAACATAGGCTTCCCAGTCTTCACCCTCCGAGAATGCCCATAGTTTGCTGCATCTTTGCGTTGGATTCGTATACTCGTCGCCAGTTGTTGTGTTCCTAACACAGATGAGACTGCACACAGGGAGGTTAAAGTAACAGTGACCTCAGTCTTTATTAAGGCACTCCAGAGTGAGGAACAGGCCTTAGGGGCCGGCTTATATACAATGCTCATTTTCAAACACTTCCATGACCATCAACAAGTCTGCGGGCTGCGCCACCATCAATAACTTTGCAGGCTGCGCCAATTCCACCCCCATGGTGGGCAATGGTCGCCAACTGAGAGCATCCGCACAGTTCTCGGTGCCTGGCCTGTGGCGGATGGTATAGTTATACGCTGATAGCGCGAGTGCCCACCTTTGTATGCGGGCTGAGGCATTAGTATTTATCCCCTTGTTTTCAGCGAACAGGGATATGAGGGGCTTGTGATCGGTTTCCAGCTCAAATTTGAGGCCAAACAGGTACTGATGCATTTTCTTTACCCCGAACACACACGCTAATGCCTCTTTCTCAATCATGCTGTAGGCCCTCTTGGCCTTCGACAAGCTCCTGGAGGCATAGGCGACAGGTTGCAACTTCCCCGCAACGTTAGCTTGTTGTAATACACACCCGACGCTGTACGACGATGCATCACATGCTTGCACGAGTCTTTTACACGGGTTATACAATACAAACAGCTTGTTGGAGCATAAAATGTTTGTAGCTTTCTCAAAAGCAATTACTTGGTTTTTTCTCCATACCCAGTTCTCACCTTTACGCAATAACACATGCAGGGGCATAAAAAGGGTGCTTAATCCTGGTAGGAAATAGTTGAGGAGTCCCAGGAACGACCGCAGCTCCGTGACATTCTGTGGCCTGGACGCGTTCCTGATAGCCTCTGTCTTGACATCAGTGGGCCGAATGCCGTCCGCCGTGATCTTTCTCCCCAAAAACTCAATTTCTGTTGCCATAAAGACGCATTTCGACCTCTTCAATCGCAGCCCTATGCGATCCAGTCGCTGGAGGACCTGCTCCAGGTTTTGTAGGTGCTCGACGGTGTCCCGACCCGTGACCAATATGTCATCCTGAAAAACTACCGTGCATGGTACCGACATAAGTAGGCTCTCCATGTTTCTCTGGAAGATCGCTGCAGCCGACCGAATTCTAAATGGGCATCTGTTGTAGATGAACAGTCCCTTGTGCGTGTTGATGCAGGTGAGGCCCTACGAAGACTCCTCCAGCTCCTGCGTCATGTAGGCCGACGTCAGATCGAGCTTGGTGAACGTCTTGCCTCCTGCCAGCATCGCAAATAGGTCATCTGCCTTAGGTAGCCGGTATTGGTCCTGTTGCGAGAAACGATTAATAGTTACTTTATAATCGCCACAAATCCTGACTGTGCCATCACTTTTGAGTACTGGAACAATCGGGCTGGTCCACTCGCTGATTTCCACTGGGGAGATGATGCCCTCGCGTTGCAGCCTGTCCAGCTCGATTTCCATTCTCTCCCTCATCATGTGAGGTACCGCTCGCGCTTTGTGGTGAATGGGTCGTGCCTCTGGGACCAAGTGGATCTGCGCCTTTGCCCCGGAAAAGTTTCCAATGCCTGGCTCAAAAAGGGAAGGAAATTTGTTAAAAACCTGGCTACATTAGGCCTCTTACATTAGGCCTCATCGACATGTGATAGTGCTCGGATGTCATCCCAGTTCCAGCGGATTTTGCCCAGCCAACTCCTGCCAAGCAGTGTGGGGCCATTGCCCGGGACAATCCAGAGTGGCAGTTCGTGCACCATGCCCTCGTAGGTGACCTTGACCATGGTGCTGCCCAGGACAGTGATGAGCTCTTTGGTGTACGTTCTCAGTTTCGTGTGGATGGGGCTCAGGGCTGGTCTGAGTGCCTTGTTGCACCACAGTCTCTCAAACATCTTTTTACTCATGATGGATTGGCTAGCACCAGTGTCCAGTTCCATGGCTACAGGTAAGCCATTCAATTTTACATTTAGCATTATAGGTGGACATTTCGTCAAAAATGTGTGCATCCCGTGTATTTCAGCATCTGCCTCCTCTCTCTGAGGCTCGAAGTTGCTTTGATCCACCATGGACCGATCTTCCTCTGCCACATGGTGGTTAGCAGGTTTTGCAGAGCTTGCAGCTCGTCTGCAAGCTCGTTGGAGGTGCCCCATTGTTCCACAGCTCTTGCAAACATACCCTTTGAAGCGGCATGAATAGGCTGAATGGAAGCCTCCACAACGCCAACAAGGTGTGAATTGCCTTGCATTCATCCTTTGTTGGGGACTCTGAGTCATCTGGGTCACCTGAGGCCTGCTCGCAGTTGCAGACTTGTGGTTTCTGCCCTGTACATTTCTGCTCGCAAACACAGTTCCAGTTATTTTATGAACATTGCGTGCATTTGTGTGCTGAGAGATTTGTTTGGTGTTATCACTGGTGGACATAAACGCTTGTGCTATCGCAATGGCCTTGCTGAGGGTCGGTGTCTCTGCAGTCAAAAGTTTTTGTAGGATGGTCTCGTGGCCAATGCCCAGTACAAAAAAGTCTCTGAGCATCTGCTCCAGGTAGCCATCAAACTCACATTGTCCTGCAAGTCGCCTTAGCTCTCCGATGTAGCTCACCACTTCCTGACCTTCAGATCGCTGGCACGTGTAGAACCGATATCTCGCCATTAGCATGCTCTCCCTCGGGTTAAGATGCTCCCGAACCAGTGTACACAGCTGCTCATACGACTTATCTGTGGGTTTCACCGGAGCCAGAAGATTCTTCATGAGGCTGTAGGCCGGTGCCCCGCAGACCGTGAGGAGGACCGCTGTCCTTTTTGCAGCGCTTCCTTCTCCGTCCAGCTCATTGGCTACAAAGTACTGTTCTAACTGTTTGACATCGGCTTCCCAGTCCTCACCCTCTGAGAACGTCTCCAGGATGCCCACAGTTTGCTGCATCTTTGCGTTGGATTCATGTACTCATCGCCAGTTACTGTGTTCCTAACACAAATGAGACTGCACACAGGGAGGTTAAAGTAACAGTGACCTCAGTCTTTATTAAGACACTCCAGAGTGAGGAACAAGCCTTTGGAGCCGGCTTATCTACAGTGCTCCCAAGGGATGCTGGGATCCCTTGGGACTTCAGAGGATGCGCTCCCTGGTGGAGGAACATGGGAGTGCATGCTTTGCAGATGCACAACAATTATAATCAGGACTGTTCAAGAGGGCAGAATTACAGGAGCGCAGACATTTCGGGGGAATGCGGGGCTGGAGGAGATTACCGAGATAGAGAGGTGAATTAGGGTCAAGTCAGGTACAGAAAGAGCAATAGAGAGAGTGGGAAAGAAAGATTGGAATAAGAGAGAGAAAAAGGAGATGGAAGGAAAAGTAAGAAAAAATGTTAAAAGTTTGACATCTTTAAAATCGCTAACAATTAAGCAAATGCAGGAATCAGATTAAACAATTTAAATTGTTCCCCTTCTGGCCCAGAAGAGTTTGATTGGCATTGAATCAACAATGATCACGTTGTTAAAAGGGTACTTACGCTCCTAATTACCAATTTTAACTTGCTGTGGCGAGTTCAATGGGAAATTAACGTACAAGTCCAGCAAGTTCTTAAAAGTAATGGGACGGCCAAAGGCGAGATGCAGCGCAGCAATCTCTGGAGATTCACAACTCACGGCCTATCTCTCGTTGCCCCGAAACTGCTGACCAGTTTTCACATCAATCGCACCGTGCGTTGTTTACACATCATTATTGTTCCAGCGAGATCCGGCCCAATAAATATGTAATGTCTGCGCTGTGAATAAGGTTCCATTCTCAGCAATGAGCTCACATTTGGAAGAGACACTATCCCTTTTGTAGATATTCAGTGGCTACATTTAAAAATGTATATATAAAAGTAGTTTAAATTTTCAACTATTGCAAAATTATCCTGAACACACGCCAACCCTTCGAATGATGTCAATGTATTTGCTATGGCTGAAGAACCGATTAACAATATAAAACCAGCCTCTTCTGTTTTTGGTAACTGTTGCCATAGAACTTGTGTCAAGCTGTAGATGGAGATTGTAGGGCACAGTGTCGATGATGCAGGTTTCAGTCTACATAAGAACATAAGAAATAGGAACAGGAGTAGGTCATACGGCCCCTCGAGCCTGCTCCGTCATTCAATAAGATCATGGCTGATCTGATCATGGACTCAGCTCCACTTCCCTGCCCGCTCCCCATAACCCCCTATCCCTTTATAGCTCAAGAAACTGTCTATTTCTGTCTTAAATTTATTCAATGTCCCAGCTTTCACAGCTCTCCGAGGCAGCAAATTCCTGTGAGAGAAGAAATTCCTCCTCATCTCTATTTTAAATGGGCAGCCCCTTATTCTAAGATTATGCCCTCTAGTTCTAGTCTCCCCCATTAGTGGAAACATAGGGCCCAAGTTTCCACATGATTTGCGCCTGATTTTTAGGAGCAACTGTTGGAGAACGGACTATCTTAGAAATCGCAATTCTCCACATTTTTTTTTCTGCAGTTCTAGTCAGGTAGAACAGTTCTACTTTGGAACAGAATTTTTTCTTCAAAAGGGGGCGTGTCCGGCCACTGACGCCTGATTTCAAAGTTTCCACAGTGAAAACGTACTCCAAACTAACTTAGAATGGAGCAAGTGAAGATTTTTGTAGAACTGAAAAAACCTGTTCTACACATTAAAAAATCAGGCGCAGGTTACAAATTAGGCGTCCAGAACGAGGTGGGGGGGGAGGGGGGGGAAGGGAAGTCATTAAATTCTACAATAAATCCTTATTTATACTTCTACAAATATTATACAAATAAATCCAACCTGAATAAACATTTATAAGCAAAGAAAAGATTAAATAAACCATCTTCCTACCTGTGTGAAAGTGCTTCAGCCAGCCTCACAAGTTCGTTCGTTCGTTCCCGACGGCAGGGGGGGAGGAGGAAGCCGTTCCCGACGGCGGGAGGGAGGGAGTGCGGGACCGATCAACCGAACGCAGCGTGGGGGGGAGGAAGCCGTTCCAGACGGCGGGCGGGAAGGAGACAGTGAGAAGGCTGCAGGAAGCCTCAGTGCTGATGTGCTGATGGCAATGTGCTTTTATTAAAAAATGTTCAAAAATTAAACAGCTACAAAGAACTACAAAAATGGCTGACTGCCAATGTTTCCTTCACACTGCGCGTGCGCGAATGCTCCAACGCGCACGCGCAGGGTTGCCGGCAGGAAAAAAACTGATTTAAATAGTACCCGCCCCCTCCCACTTACAAAATCGGCGCGAGTGTAAGCTCCGCCCCCCTGGGCGCGCGCCAAACAGACAAGGAGCTGCAGGGCGCTCCAGAATCGCGCGGTTTTTTTCCGGTGCCGTTTTAGGCGCGAAAAACGGGCGCCCAGCTCGGAGGGGCGCCCGTTTTTTATCGTGTGGAAACTTGGGCCCATTCTCTCTGCATCCACCTTGTCAAGCCCCCTCATAATCTTATACGTTTCGATAATGTCACCTCTCATTATTCTGAACTCCAATGAGTAGAGGCCCAACATACTCAACCTTTCCTCATAAGTCAACCCCCTCATCCCCGGAATAAACCCAGTGAACCTTCTCTGAACTGCCTCGAAAGCAAGTATATCCTTTCGTAAATATGGAAACCAAAACTGCACGCAGTATTCCAGGTGTGGCCTCACCAATACCTTATATAGCTGTAGCAAGACTTTCCTGCTGTTATACTTCATCCCCTTTGCAATAAAGGCCAAGATACCATTGGTCTTCCTGATCACTTGCTGTACCTGCATACTATCCTTTTGAGTTTCATGCACAAATAACCCCAGGTCCCGCTGTACTGTGGCACTTTGCAATCTTTCTCCACTTAAATAATAACTTGCTCTTTGATTTTTTTTCTGCCAAAGTGCATGACCTCACATTTTCCAACATTATACTCCATCTGTTAAATTTTTGCCCACTCACTTAGCCTGTCTATGTCCTTTTGCAGATTTTTTGTGTCCTCCTCACACATTGCTTTTCCTCCCATCTTTGTATTGTCAGCAAACTTGGCTACGTTACACTCGTTCCTTTCTTCCAAGTCGTTAATATAGATTGTAAATAGTTGGGGTCCCAGCACTGATCCCTGCGGCACCCCACTAGTTTCTGGTTGCCAACCAGAGAATGAACCATTTATCCCGACTCTCGGTTCTCTGTTAGTTAGCCAATCCTATTGGGACAGGGTGACACAACACTCACAAACCGAAGCTTAGCTCAACATTGTTTGCAAAAAAAACAAAGCATGCGAAGCGACAGGCGCTCTCCACAACACAACTTCCACAAAATTACACTTTGTTAAAAAGAGAGAGAGATCACTCGTGAGTGATTTACAGGGTGAATAATAAACCCAGTGAAGGGGCTCAGATGGTTTATGGAGAGAACAACAGTTACCTCGGAGTGAGTAGAAACCATGAAAGGGATTAAATGGTGCCATTGTTCTCATTTGAATGAGATTAGTTTCTCGTGCAAGAAAGACTTGCATTTATATAGCACTTTTCACAAGCTCAGCACATCCCAAAGCCGGTTACAGCCAATGATGGTTGCCTCGCTTTAGGAAGAAAAGACCATGGAGAGGATGCAGTGAGGTGATACCAGCGATGAGAGGCTTTAGCTCTGAGGGAAAACCAGAGAAACAGGGGCTCTTTTCATTCGAACATAGAGGTTCACAGGAGATCTGCTCAATGTTCCCTCTATGCTGCGCCTGGCCGTACAGCCATCGGGAAGTTACCGCACAAGCCGCTCACAATCTGGCCCCCTTAAGACATCGCGCGGAAGCCGCTGCACAGCAAGTTTAAAGGTACCTTGCACAAAATAATAATTAGTGGGAATGTGGATCTGATAGAGGTATTCAAAATCAGGAGAGGTTTTCATGAAATAAATTGGGAACATGTATTAGTATTGGTCAGTGAGTTAGTAACCAGATGGCATAAAATTAAGCTAATCACTAAAAGGACATGGAGGACATGGGACGTCCTACCAGAAACAATGGTGGCAGCAGAATCCATTGTACCTTTTTAAAGGAATGGGGATAAATATTTGAAAGGGGAATGTTACTAAAGGGGATCACTCTTTCAGAGAGCCTGCATTGGCATGATGTGCCGAATATCCTCCTGTGATCCAACATGATCTCATTCTATGAATGGAAAGCATCCATTCGCTTCTATTACCAATGGTCATTTGTAGGCTAATTCCCTCCAATCCACTTGTGTGTATGCTTCATTCAGTTCTTGTAAAAGTCATATATTCCCCACATTTTGCTTCCTACACAAAATGTTTATGTTGAGCACATCATGAGAATTATTTTCCTTAAATATCAATATACACAGTCCACAGTTTACACAAATGTAAGCAGCGAATCCCAGCCCTCTCCTTCGTTGCGAGTGTTAATGTGCTCTTTTGTTCCAAGCGCACAGCAGATGGATCAGCATCCGCGCAAACTTCTGGCGAAGGGTCACGTCCAAAATGTTAACCCATTTTCCCCTTTCTCAGCGAGTTGCTGTGTATCTCCGGCATCTTCAGTTTTAGTGTCCCGCGTCCAAGCTTCTCAGACCTCTTATTCCTGCTCTGTGCTCATATGACATCTCGTTCTTTATTACCTGCTGGATCGCTGCCAGCACTTTGAGCCAGAGTTGTAATGTTGTAAGAACATGGGGAAGCACAAAATAAGAAAAAGCTATTGAGGCCAGCAAGCCCACTGCGTCTACATACCAGAAGCTATTTCATTGCCATCTGTTTAAGTCAGATCACAAATTAAATGAGTGGAGAGTGACGTCCATGTGCCCGCTCTCGTATCCCAGTGGTGGAATCGTGCACCTAAATGTTCATGGGTCTGTGATCCTGTTGCTGGGAAAACATAGCTAGTTCTAGTCATACTGACATAAGGCTCCATGCATGTTACTCTCCGGTGATCTGGAACTCACAAGTACCAATGGAGCAGTACCCACAAGCCACTATTACGGACGAACACACCTATTTAATCTCCTGTGGAAATGCCCTGACAAGTTTCACTCTGACCTTCTCTCCCACCCCTTAGTTGCATTGGGCATGTCAGAACAATATCTGCATGATAGCTGCATTCTGTGTCCCTCAGGGGCTGATATTAGGACCACTGCTCTTTGTGATATATTAATGACCTTGACTTGTGTACAGGGCATAATTTCAAAGTTTGAAGATGACACAAAACTTGGAAATGTAGTGAAGTGATGCATTTTGGAAGGAAGGATGAGGAGAGGCAATGTAAACCAAATGAAATAATGTTAAAGGTGGCGCAGGAACAGAGAGACCTGGGGGTGTACGTACACAAAACTGAAGGTGGCAAGACATGTTGATAAAACTGTTAAAATAGCATATGGGATCCATAGCTTTATAAATAGAGGAATAGAGTACAAAAGTAAAGAAGTTATGCTAAACCTTTATAAAACACTGGTTAGGCTTCAGTTGGAGTATTTTGCCCAGTTTTGGGAACCACATTTTAGGAAGGATGTCAAGACCTTATGATGAAGCAGATTCAATGGTAACTTTCAAAAGACAATTGGCTATATCATTGAAAAGGAAACATTTGCAGTATGTTTATGGAACTAAATACAGCGACAGAAAGCAAATAGAATTTCACCCTGAGATTTTTAAAATTTATTTAATAGCAAAATTCGTTCTGCTATTCTGGGTAAGCTGCTTGTCACCTCACTGGCCATGCACCCACCCCACTGTCTGCTGGAGAAGCCACTGTACTTGCCGGAATCCCCATTAAACCAGTAAGCAAATATACTTGGTATAAATCATTTTGATATATTTTTGCACACATTGCAATACAGACATTGCACAGCTAAAACATTGAAGTGCGCAGTTTATTCAGTAGTTACATCTGTATATGAAACAGATTTTTAATACATTGTCTACTGCGCTAGAAATATTTAGCACACAGTCGGAAAGAATATAGTTTGCACCCTTGCGGACAATTGGCTGCACTTGTACACACTTGATGTCCGATGTAAGTGTCCAGCTACCAAGCAAATATTGCACAACTGCTTCCGAAAGCATTTCAATAGAAGTGCACAGCAAGTCTTTGCTGGTAATTGATGTGCATGTAGGGTGGTCACATGGTTGGCCTCTCACCGATTGCCAGTTGAACATTGTAACCAGTGCTGTGCCCAGTTTTTTAAAATCACAGGTAATGAGCAATATCAGAATTTGCAGATGTCACAAAAATAGTGTGTTAACTGCAAAGGGGACTTAAGGAGGATATATCTCAGTAGATTCCAAAGATAAATGACAGATGAAACTTTATGCAGATGAATGTACATTAATGCCTTTTGTGAGAAAGGATAAGTATACACTACATTGTAAAACTTCAAAGGGAGTAGGGCTTATGAGTTCAGATACACAAATCTTTAAACACTTTTCAAAATCACAAGGCAATGGTTAAACAATTTACAGTGAAACAGAACTCAGTTCTGGTGAAAGTATCAGACTGTAGGTGTACAGTAGGAAGTTCCACTCCCCAGGATTTCAGAACTAGCTGTCACTCAAACCTGCGATCGGCCTTTGACCTTTGCTCTTCGCTGTGTACAGTGTACAGTGCAGGAACAGAGTGGGCTGGGAATTGATCAAAGGCGTTCGTGCTAAACGGGTGGTATGGAATTGGACGCCTGTTATGCTCCCCACCCAATATTGGCCCAGAAATTGCGGTCGGAGGCTTCCCGCGGGCGGATGCCTCTGACTGCAAAAGAAGTTACGATAATACCTGGTGGTCCCGGAGGAATGAATAATTCCAGTCCAAGGCCTAGATGCACAGCCCGGCGCAGAGGCCCCGCATCCCAGGAGCGTGAGTGCAGGCTGGATCACCAATCCAAAGGAAGTATTTTCTCATTGATAGTAATGTGAGCTCCATTTGTACGGTGCTCCCACTACTATAAATGGAAATACCCCAAGAACAAAGAAAACAAAATACATAAATTAAAAAAAAACAACTCACTTATTTAAAATTAATAGAAATTGAATTAAATTAAATGTTTTAGAAAATAATAGTCAGGGCTCCGAAATTGGCGGATAATTTTAATTATGTGATGATTCTCCGTCTGAATCAATGGGTCGGAGAATCGATCGAAATTGCCCATTTTAAAAAAAATGTTGGGGGCGTATTTGGGGTGGCTGAGGGGCGGAAATGCGTTGGGAGTGGGGCGGAAGGTGTCATTAGCGCTGCGTTGAGAACATCGTGGACATGTTGCGCTGACGCGTAGCAACATTCCTCCCCTTCAGTTAAAGGGGAGGGCCGCTGACAGCTCTGCAGCCACTTTAGTGGCGCCCGCTGGGTCACCAGGGAGGGCTTCGGCCAGGCCAGTGGCCTGGTGCCCAAGAGGAGGTGCCGAGCTGCCTGTTGGTGGCCCAGCCAAACCCATGGCCGCTATTGTTGGGCCAACTTCAGAGTCGGCCGACAATTAAAATAAAATGGCGGCGGCAGTGCGCCCTCTGCTTTAAGGGCGAACCCGCCGTCAAGCCACTGGCTGCTTCCCGCTGGGAAAAGTTGTCGGGGGGGTGGCACTGACTGGCGGCTGCTCCGCTCTTGCGGGGCAAGTTCCCTCGCGGGGCGGTAAGGGGTCGGCATGCCCGACGGGGCGGGAACACAGGGCGTGGCGGAAACCAGTTTCTCCCGGCCCAGGAACAATTTCAGACGGGTCAGCCCATCCACCTGCCAAGGTTGGAAAGGCTTTACCATTCCATTACCGCCTCGCAGAGGCAGTAATGGGCTTTAACGAGGGGGCAATTTTACCCCAGGGTTTTTAATATAAAAATTAGTCATAAAATTAATTTTTGCTATCTTTTAAAACTCTTACGCTGGTGAAAGCAGGCCTTGCGTCTGCTTTTACCAGGCGTAAGAGTTTTAAGGACATTTGCTGGGCAGGAGTTGGGTAAATAGCCCAACTCTCTGCCCACGGCGCCCTTTACTTTTGCATTTGTGCGATCTGTGAAAAGAAATTTTGACAGATCGCCAGTACCGGGTTTATGTGCATGCGCAGTGCATGCCTAAACCCAGAACTTGAGAGCCCCTGTGGGTGCATGCGCATATCGTACGCGTCCAGAGCGGCCACAGTTTGCGGCCCAATAAGTTCCATTCTCTTCAGTAGAACGGAATATCACATGAGGTACCGCCTGTTCTGTGCTAACATCCAAAATGAAATTCTACCCTAGTATGTCTTTGATTTTTGATATCATTCTATTTCAAAGTCGACACTGTGCATTCCTCCACTGCCATCTCCACCATCTACAGCGGTGTTGTTCAATGGAGATTGTCGACCATCACGAACACAGTCTGTTTTAGGCATCACTTGTTGACTTGGTTCTGTTGGTAAAACTCTCACCCCGGTTCAGAAGACGGACTTTGAGCTCAGAAACTAGACTGCCATTCTAACCTATTACTGAGGAAGTGCTGCATCGTCATATGTGTCACCCTTCAAATCGAACAATAAACAGGGGTCCAAGTGGGTGTTGTAGACCCCATGGTACTATGTGAAGAGCCCATATCCTGATCAATACTCCTTCAACCAAGACCACCAAAAGCAAATTATATTTATCTCATGGCTGCTTACAGGACATTGCCGGCGCAGTTTGGCTGCTGGTTTTACAAATACAGCTGTCACTGCCCTTCAAAAGTAATTCCTCATGTGAAGCACTTTGACATATTGCAACATGACAAAGGAGCTTGGGCAGAACGTTCAACTTTAGCGAGAAGTGAATTGGCAGCTCATTAAACACCCCGCCCGCTTTTCCATTCTATTAACTTGCAGGTTATACCGTTTGTTGTCTTATAACCCCGACCCAATGGAAAAACAAAGCGAACATCCTTCAGTATACTGAATGTGCGTGACATTTTCCTGCATTACTTTCTCTATATTTTAAGCTTTCAGTGCAACAGAGTGCTTTACTTAATGTCCTAAAGAAAAGAACCAAACCTTCTGACTTTCACTCCCACCGTGGTGTGGATTCCAGGCCTCTCTGGAGCAGTTTCCCCCCGCCCCCAACTCTACCAGCCTGTGTGGTAACGGTCTGCCCGACAGTCTCCTGAATGTACACTTCCATACTGAGGCACAAGAGCTGGGGGCACAGGGGAGCCAATGAAAGATGGTGAGGTGTCCAATCAAATGGCACTTTGAATTAGCCTACAGGTTCCTAAGAGCACAGTGCGCTTTGATTTACAGTGAACCAGGTTACACAATGACTCCTGCAGGCCAAGTTTACTGCTTGTGCTGCAAAAAGACAAGTAGGTTATGGAGTGGTATCACCTCTCGAAGGAGATGTATGCTTTGCCGATTGAGGTTGTTCACAGGAAAGCAGTGTCAGATAAATAACTTCACACTGTTTAGCATTATCTTCATTTATTTAAATCATGGAGTTATCGGACTTCCAATATATTCAAAATGAACGATTTTTCCAGAAGCTTAATGCCGCAGCTAATATTGACATCGAGTTGAAATTTTAATTGAAAGGTTTGCTTAAATTAGAGAAGGAAGTTTCAGTGCAGTGATGCAGGCAAATGTTAAACACACTCAGTATATAAAGGGCTCAAATGTGCAAAAGTGCTCACAGAATTATGAAAAGCTGCACTCTCAGCCTCATTCTGCTGTGATAGTCAGCTGTATAGATTGGGGAAAGTGTTGCAAAGTTAGGTATTTTTTTTACATTGCAGAATTCATCACGGGTGTATCAAACCTGTGCAGAATGCAACAGTAGGAGCTGTATGAGATGGTGTGGATTAAGTGGAAATAATGTGATTTGTAAATGTTATTCCCCTCCCTACTATATGCGTGTTCCCCCGCTGCACAATCCTCTTCGGTCCGGTATTTAAACAGTGCTTTTCCTATTGAGATCTGCCACTGACGGAAGGCCACATGTGACCCATTGGCTGTGACTGACTCTGGTCAGATGTTGTTACAGGTGCCAAAATGTTTTGTTCTCCCTGATGTCACATTGCTTTGTGATAACACTGGAGCGGGGGTGGGGGCACACAGGGGAGCCAGTGAATGTTCATGAGGTGCTAGGTCGGAATGGTGCACTAAGTGATTTCACAGTTCCTGAGCGTCACAGTGCTTTCGGTTTGCTGTGTACACAGGCTGGTCTGAACCAAGTGGGATTAAACTCCCGTGATAGCTAAACACACGATTATAGTTGGTAAGGGCTGTGCCAGTCGTAGTATGTTAAAGTGCCCGGTCGGTGCCAACTGCTTGTAAATAGCACGATTGTGTCTGTAGTTTAACAATCATACCACAGAGCCTCACCAACATGGATTAAATTTGGCGGTGTTAGATTAACTCTTTGAGTGCTTAATTTTTCCGACAGGACTTGAAACACATTTTTACACGATTGTACTGAACTCCCCCCTCCCTGCCACATTTTTAAGCAAATTTTTAAAAATCTTGATGTCCAGTGTCAAAAGCCCAGCACTCCTAGTTCAGATGCGGCATAGGCCAGGTGCAAGTAACTCCAAAACTCCCACTACTCAACCTCACTAAAGCTGTCAGTTCAGTAGAAAATTGCTTAATACTGTGAATTTCTCACCCCAAGCATCTTCATATCCTCACTGACTGTGTGGTTAATGCAGTGCCAATTTGTGCCTAAATGTGGCCAATTTTGAGCCCCTTGCATACTGGGGTGCCCAAAAAAAGGGTTTTGAGAGCGTGCTAATCTTCTGCACAACCGTGGGGGAAGTATGAAACCACTTCACACTGTAAAGCACAATGTTAATATGAAACCAACATTTAATTGAAATGCCGTAGAATTCTGACTGGGCACAGTTCGAATAATTCTTTGTTGAAGAGGAGGGGGAAATCGATGAACAATCCTAGTTTGCAGGCTAATTAAAACAGAAAATGCAGGAAATACTCAGCAGGTCAGGCAGCAGCTGTGGAAAGAGAAACAGAATCTGATGAAAGATCATTGACCTGAAACGTTAACTCTGTTTCTCTCTCTACAGATGCTGACTGACCTGCTGAGTATTTCCAGCACTTTCTGTTTTTATTTCAGCTTCCAGAAACCATAGTATTTTGCTTTTGTACTGGTTTCCAGGTTCATAGCTATCTATAGTGGGGTCACCAAGATGCCAAAATACTCTGGTTCCCTCTTATTAGAAACACTACTGGGGACATTGAAGGCAAATACAAATAAATAATTTTAAATGGTCTATTTGATTGGATAATAAGCCACGTCATACAGTGCAAAACCAGTTATGGTGCTGCGCGGTGACAAATCCTCCAGCAATGCAAAATTCACATAATGAGTTTCAATTTTTGACTTACAACTGCTTGTCTTTACTCTTGGTGGAGCCATCTGTGTTAAGATGAGTTTAATGTATTTGCTTCGTGGGTTCTTTGCTTAAGAATTCATAGCAACACATTGCGATTAAGAACTAGTTGGTTTATTAGCAAAGGTTTAACAATCGCACTACACATTACCAGTTCATCCACCAGGCTCACAACCACCTGCCTCATCGTGGATACCCTGAACCCAACTGGCTGGGGTTTTATTGAGTCTTGTGAACATCACGTGACTGGCTAAGCCACCCACAATGCACAGGTGCATATATTACACTGGAGGAACCACTCTTGTCTGGCTCAGGAAGGAGGAGCAGCTTTGTGACCAAGACTACAACATAATCAGCCTGGCAGTAGATCACAAGCTCAGCTACAGTCAGCCCCGCTGCTTTCTAACACGCGTTCTGAGTGCTGCTCTTGCTTTTTCCAGTTACCAAACCCCCGAATGCGACGGCAATGCCAGATCCAAGCTCATGGAGGGAGATGATCCATTCAAGGATAAAGAGCTACAAGGTAAGCCATTTTCAGCTCACCATTCCCCCATCAGCACAGCAGGGAGCGATCAGTGGGTATTGTAGAGAAACCACTGCCACATGTTGCAGTCCTTGAGCAATTTTGCCTGATTACCCTGTACAAGTGCCGCATGTGATCCGGCTAATTTGACATTTAATTGATTGCAGATGAAACCGTCCAAAATATTGGTGTTGATTACAAGTAAAAATTGTTCCTTCTCCTCCCCCTGCCCCCCGCTCCCCCACCCACCCCCCCCCCCCCCCCACTCCCCGGCTCCCTGTCACAACATAAAGGAATCCCTCTCTGTCCATGTTAAAGTCTGACTCTCTGTCTCTTAAAAGTAAATGTAAAGAAAATCTTATCTGCCAGTGGCAATGGGAAATGATGTAAATTGCACAGGAATCCAGAGCTATACGAAGAGCTGTCCCTTAGATCGGTAATCACACACCTTCAAACAGCAACCAAATCACCTTGGCTCAGTGAGTTCATCAACACTGAGCCACACAGGCTACGGAGATTCCAGGTCCATCGGGCACAACAAGCTCAGGAAAACATAAGGCAATGTAACAAAGAAGGCACAGACTTCCTTATAATGAAACTCATCATTTATATGAAGAGAGCGTTTAATAGGTGGCAATATTTTAAAATTCTGTGAAGATATGTGAATATATGTCCTGGTCACTATAAAGGTTGGCAGTCAAATAAATACATATAAGCATAAATATTTGAAACCAAATAGTCCCAATCTACCTTAGAGAGCTGTGAAGGCTGGGTCATTGAATATATTTAAGGTGGAGATAGACAGATTTTTGAATGATAAGGGAGTGAAGGGTTATTGGGAGCAGGCAGTGAAGTGGAGCTGAGTCCATGATCAGATCAGCCATGATCTTATTGAATGGTGGAGCAGGCTCGAGAGGCCAAATGGCCTACTCCTGCTATTTCTTATGTTCTACACAAAATATTAATTTAAATTAGTTTAATTCAGTTGAAAACTCAAGACAGATTCTACAAATAGATTATGCTGCTGCTAGCCATGTGATATGAATATCTCCATTCTCGATGTTTGCCACTCGTCAGTCAGCCGGTTAAGCGCACTGGGTCTCCCCTGCACAGATGTTATTCTGCACATTTACTGGTGTTTGCCAATCAGTTCGTGCCACTGTATTGAAGGCTATACAATTCCTGGCTAGATGCAATGTAGGAGCAGACATTTTGTGTGGACCTGCCCCTGCTGTGACGTTATGAAGTTTTACTGCAGCAACATCATGGGCTACGTGCATCCTATTGTATCATTGTATGATACCAGTGGAGTGGAACGTTATGACATCGCGGTAATAGGAGCAATAGCCAAGAAGCACTGGTAACATTTAATGTGATGGTTCCCCTTTAATAACTCTGAAACTCCACATGTTGAACCCTTGCTGGTTACACACTCTTCATGTCCACAAGGGTCCCAGGAAACGGGTGTGCATTTTCCTAAATTTGAAAAGGCAATCAGCAGAATTCGCTGCAGGAAGAAAATGCCGGGTTGGCTCGATCAGACAGGGCCTCCATTTTTAAGCAGCTCAAGGACTTAGCGTATGCTGTTTAGTGACTGGAGACTTTTTATTGTCTTTAAACTGAGGCCCCATCTATCCTCTTAGGTTTATGTAAAAGATCCCATGACACTATTTCAAAAAAGAGCAGGGGAATTCTCCTTGGTGTCCTGGCCAATATTTATCCCTCAACCAACAGATTAATTGGTCCTTTATTTCATTGCTGTTTGTGGGACTTTGCTGCGCGCAAATTGGTTACCGTGTTTTCCGACAACAGTGACTACATGTTCAGAGTACATCATGGGTAATTAAGCACTTTGAACGTATTGAGGTCGTGAAAGGCGCTATATAAATGAAAGTTCTTTCTTCCTGTACGTCCTATTCTCAATCATATTATTCAAGGGGTAAAGCCAAAATAAAAAATGCAAAGAACACTATAAAATATATCTAATAACGGTTTGCCACAGAAAACTCAGAGAATGATAACGTGAAACATTACAGAAACCTTTGGCGTTGTGATGTTGTAAATAATATATATTTGATCTTGAAGCTAGTCAGCCTTCAGAAAGATCTATGTTTTGGCAGTCAGTGGACGTTTTTATGTCTTCCTTGAAAAACACATACTCATAATTTTCATCTTCAGAATGATGACAGGGAGTGAAATGATTTTTCCTTATCCACGTTTTTATTTTGGACCATCATACTTGTGGTTTTAAAAATATTCCAAGGTTAAGGTGGGGTTAATGTTACAAATCGTTAGGGAGCAGACAGGAATTAGAGAACCACACTTTGCTTTCTCAAATAAATGCCTTCAAGCTCAAGCTTGGAAAGTAAATCTTCGACTTTAACGTACTCCTGCCAGATTTAATCCATTTAGGGTGGCAGATTTTTACAGAAAATATGGATATACTTTCCCCTTCCACATTCTGGCTTTTGGAACTACAGGTACAGTGTCCGAAATCCGGAATCCTCGGGACCGAGTCCGTGCCGGTTTTGGGGTTTTTCCTGATTTCAGACAAGAAAATCAATAGTCTGAAATCCGGGACCCTCGACTGAATCCGTGCCGTTTTTGAGCGGCGAGGGCTGAAAACCGGCATAACACGAAATCCGGCACGGATTTGATCGAGGATTCAAGATTTCAGACTATTGATTTTTCTTGTCTGGAATCCGGAATCCTCGACCGAATGCATGCTGGATTTTGGGTTTTGCCAGATTTTGGACCTCGCCGCTTGCCGATTCCCGCCAATCCTCCGGTCCGCGCCGATTTCCGCGGCCTCTATTGCTGCGCTTTTTACCGGTTTCCTCGTCCCTCGTTGCCCGATGTCACTGTCTTGGCTGCCTCAAAAATGTCTGGTTTTCGGACAATAATTCTGGATTCCGGACAACTCCATCTGGGATGCGCAAAATGTCTGTTTTTTGGACAATTCCGGTTTTCAGAGTTCCGGATTCGGGACGTTGCACCTGTATTAACAAAACTGATTTTGCCATGCCTTCTCGCAAGAGTTGAAGCGCAGGAGAAGATTAACGCAGTTGAGTGTATCAGGTGTAAGGCTAAGCAGCTGCAGGGAGTGAGTTCCAGGTGAGAATCCTAAAGAATAAACTGGAGGCAATTCTGTCGAAATAAAATGGCCAAGTGTGGACAGTCAGAAATAGTATTTGATTTTCCTTACATAGCTCCGATTGCGAATAATCTTCAAATAATAGGCTCCAGACGATTACTGACAAAAAGAATACACTGCTTTCTGCTTTCTGGCCACACTGATGGCTCATCACATTTATCCAGTGAATAGGTTGAAACCCTGGGCTGTGCTGAGTTAGCTGACCTCCGACTATATGCCAGTGGAGATCCTACAACTGACTTCTTACCCCTGGATTAGGGAGGGGAAAACACACTGGGCTTCTCAGTTCCAGCTATTCAGCAACCCTGCTGGAAAGACCTGAAGGTCTGTTGATGCTATTACTATTACAGTAATTCCAACACTTCCTCAGAAGAGTACCCTCTCATATGTGACATGAGTTCTTCGCACTAGTCTCATCCATGCTATTGTTAACCTCCAAACTCGACTATTCCAATGACCGGCCTCCTATCTTCCCACCTCCATAAGCTTGAACTCATCTAAAACTGTGCTGCCCGTGTCCGAACTCGCACCAAATCCCATTCACTCATTACCCATGTGCTTGCTGATCTACACTGGCTCCCGATCCACCGAGACCTTGATTTTAAAATTCTCATCAGCGTGTTCAAATATCTCCATGGCTTCACCCCCTCCCGGTCTCTGTAACCTCCTCCAGCCCTGCATACCTCCGTGAGTTCTGCCTACCTCACACTCTGGCCTCTTGTACATCCCCACTACCTTCACTCCACCAGTGACAGCCGTGCCTTCAGCCGCAGAGACCCTAATCTCTGGAATTCCCTCCCTAAACTTCTCCACCTCTCTCCTCCTTTAGGACGCTCCTTAAAACCTTCCTCTTTGACCATCTGTTCTAATATCTCCTTCTTTGGCTCTGTTGTGTATGCAATAACTCAATAGGCTTAGTACAGTGAACTCAATCAGGTGCGACCTGACACTACTTTATTAGCTGTCAAAGTGAGGATTAAACATGGAGGCTTTCTTTATATACAAGGGCTGCACGTGTGTATCTGTGGCCCAATGACCTCCGACGGTCGCTCCCCCTGGTGGCAGGTAAACCCAGGAATACATACATAGAAAAAAAACATAGAAAATAGGTGCAGGAGTAGG
Organism: Pristiophorus japonicus; assembly: GCF_044704955.1. Lineage (NCBI taxonomy): Eukaryota > Metazoa > Chordata > Chondrichthyes > Pristiophoridae > Pristiophorus > Pristiophorus japonicus. The sequence goes on along the minus strand of NC_091980.1, from coordinate 185,145,229 downwards.
CCATTCGGCCCTTCTAGCCTGCACCGCCATTCAATGAGTTCATGGCTGAACATGCAACCTCAGTACCCCATTCTTGCTTTCTTGCCATACCCCCCGATCCCCTTAGTAGTAAGGACTACATCTAACTCCTTTTTGAATATATTTAGTGAATTGGCCTCAACAACTTTCTGTGGTAGAGAATTCCACAGGTTCACCACTCTCTGGGTGAAGAAGTTTCTCCTCATCTCCGTCCAAAATGGCTTACCCCTTATCCTTAGACTGTGACCCCTGGTTCTGGACTTCCCCAACATTGTGAACATTCTTCCTGCATCTAACCTGTCTAAACCCATCAGAATTTTAAACGTTTCTATAATGTCCCCTCTCATTCTTCTGAACTCCAGTGAATACAAGCCCAGTTGATTTAGTCTTTCTTGATAGGTCAGTCCCGCCATCCCGGGAGTCAGTCTGGTGAACCTTCGCTGCACTCCCTCAATAACAAGAATGTCCTTCCTCAGGTTAGGAGACCAAAACTGCACACAATACTCCAGGTGTGGCCTCACCAAGGCCCTGTACAACTGTAGCAACACCTCCCTGTCCCTGTACTCAAATCCCCTCGCTATGAAGGCCAACATGCCATTTGCTTTCTTAACCGCCTGCTGTACCTGCATGCCAACTTTCAATGACTGATGTACCATGACACCCAGGTCTCGTTGCACCTCCCCTTTTCCTAATCTGTCACCATTCAGATAACAGTCTGTCTCCCTGTTTTTACCACCAAAGTGGACAACCTCACATTTATCCACATTATACTTCATCTGTCATGCATTTGCCCACTCACCTAACCTATCCAAGTTGCTCTGCAGCCTCATAGCATCCTCCTCGCAGCTCACACTGTAACCTAACTTAGTGTCATCCGCAAATTTGGAGATACTACATTTAATCCCCTCGTCTAAATCATTAATATACAGTGTAAACAGCTGGGGCCCCAGCACAGAACCTTGCGGTACCCCACTAGTCACCGCCTGCCATTCTGAAAAGTACCCATTTACTCCGACTCTTTGCTTCCTGTCTGACAACCATTTCTCAATCCATGTCAGCACACTACCCCCAATCCCATGTGCTTTAACTTTGCACATTAATCTCTTGTGTGGAACCTTGTCGAAAGCCTTCTGAAAGTCCAAATATACCACATCAAATGGTTCTCCCTTGTCCACTCTACTGGAAACATCCTCAAAAAATTCCAGAAGATTTGTCAAGCATGATTTCCCTTTCACAAATCCATGCTGACTTGGACCTATCATGTCACCTCTTTCCAAATGCGCTGCTATGACATCCTTAATAATTGATTCCATCATCTTACCCACTACCGATGTCAGGCTGACCAGTCTATAATTCCCTGTTTTCTCTCTCCCTCCTTTTTTAAAAAGTGGGGTTACATTGGCTACCCTCCACTCGATAGGAACTGATCCAGAGTCAATGGAATGTTGGAAAATGACTGTCAATGCATCCGCTATTTCCAAGGCCACCTCCTTAAGTACTCTGGGATGCAGTCCATCAGGCCCTGGAGATTTATCGGCCTTCAATCCCATCAATTTCCCCAACACAATTTCCCGACTAATAAGGATTTCCCTCAGTTCCTCTTCCTTACTAGACCCTCTGACCCTTCTTATATCCGGAATGTTGCTTGTGTCCTCCTTAGTGAATACCGAACCAAAGTACTTGTTCAATTGGTCTGCCATTTCTTTGTTCCCCATTATGACTTCCCCTGATTCTGACTGCAGGGGACCTACATTTGTCTTTACTAACCTTTTTCTCTTTACATATCTATAGAAACTTTTGCAATCCGTCTTAATGTTCCCTGCAAGCTTCTTCTCGTACTCCATTTTCCCGCCCTAATCAAACCCTTTGTCCTCCTCTGCTGAGTTCTAAATTTCTCCCAGTCTCTGGGTTCGCTGCTATTTCTGGCCAATTTGTATGCCACTTCCTTGGCTTTAATACTATCCCTGATTTCCCTTGATAGCCACGGTTGAGCCATCTTCCCTTTTTTATTTTTATGCCAGACAGGAATGTACAATTGTTGTAGTTCATCCATGCGGTCTCTAAATGTCTGCCATTGCCCATCCACAGTCAACCCCTCAAGTATCATTCGCCAATCAATCCTAGCCAATTCACGCCTCATACCTTCAAAGTTAGCCTTCTTTAAGTTCTGGACCATGGTCTCTGAATTAACTGTTTCATTCTCCATCCTAATGCAGAATTCCACCATATTATGGTCACTCTTCCCCAAGGGGCCTCACACAACGAGATTGCTAATTAATCCTCTCTCATTACACAACACCCAGTCTAAGATGGCCTCTCCCCTAGTTGGTTTCTCGACATATTGGTCTAGAAAACCATCCCTTATGCACTCCAGGAAATCCTCTTCCACCGTATTGCTTCCAGTTTGGTTAGCCCAATCTATGTGCATATTACAGTCACCCATTATAAGTGCTGCACCCTTATTGCATGCACCCATAATTTCCTGTTTGATGCCCTCCCCAACATCACTACTACTGTTTGGAGGTCTGTACACAACTCCCACTAACGTTTTTTGCCCTTTGGTGTTCTGCAGCTCTACCCATATAGATTCCACATCATTCAAGCTAATGTCATTCCTAATTATTGTATTAATCTCCTCTTTAACCAGCAATGCTACCCCACCTCCTTTTCCTTTTATTCTATCCTTCCTGAATGTTGAATACCCCTGGATGTTGAGTTCCCAGCCCTGATCATCCTGGAGCCACGTCTCCGTAATCCCAATCACATCATATTTGTTAACATCTATTTGCACAGTTAATTTTCCACCTTATTACGGATACGCATTAAGACACAAAGCCTTCAGGCTTGTTTTTTTAACACCCTTTGTCCTTTTAGAATTTTGTTGTACAGTGGCCCTTTTTGATCTTTGTCTTGCGTTTCTCTGCCCTCCACCCCTCCACTTTTTCTCATCTCCTTTCTGTCTTTTGCTTTTGTCTCCTTTTTGATTCCCTCTGTCTCCCTCCATTTGTTCCCATCCCCCTGCCATATTAGTTTAACTCCTCCCCAACAGTACCAGCAAACAATCCCCCTCGGACATTGGTTCCGGTCCTGCCCAGGTGCAGATCGTCCGGTTTGTACTGGTCCCACCTCCCCCAGAACCGGTTCCAATGCCCCAGGAATTTGAATCCCTCTCTGCTGCACCACTGCTCAAGCCACGTATTCATCTGTGCTATCCTGCAATTCCTACTCTCACTAGCACGTGGTACTGGTAGCAATCCCGAGATTACTACTTTTGAAGTCCTACTTTTTAATTTAGCTCCTAGCTCCTTAAATTCGTTTCGTAGGACCTCATCCCTTTTTTTACCTATGTCGTTGGTACCAATGTGCACCACGACAACTGGCTGTTCTCCCTCCCTTTTTAGAATGTCCTGCACCCGCTCCGAGACATCCTTGACCCTTGCACCAGGGAGGCAACATACTATCCTGGAGTCTCGGTTGCGCCCTCAGAAACGCCTATCTATTCCCCTAATAATTGAATCCCCTATCACTATCGCTCTCCCACTCTTTTTCCTCCACTCCTGTGCAACAGAGCCAGCCACGGTGCCATGAACTTGGCTGCTGCTGCCCTCCCCTGATGAGTCATCTCCCTCAACAGTACTCAAAGCAGTGTATCTGTTTTTCAGGGGGATGACCACAGGGGACCCTTGCACTACCTTCTTTGCACTGCTCTTCCTGCCGGTCTTCCATTCCCTATCTGGCTGTGGACCCTTCTCTTGTGGTATGACCAACTCACTACACGTGCTACTCACGTCATTCTCAGCATCGTGGATGCTCCAGAGTGAATCCACCCTCAGCTCAAACTCCGCAACGCGGACCGTCAGGAGCTGGAGGTGGACACACTTTCTGCACACGTAGTCGTCAGGGACACTGGAGTCGTTCCTGAGTTCCCACATGGTACAGGAGGAGCATAACACGCGACCGAGCTCTTCTGCCATGACTTAACCTTTAGATAGGCAACAATAATGTTAAAGTTTACTCACTGTTAAAGAGAAGAAAGAAAAACTACTCACCAATCACCAGCCAATCAATTAACCCCTTTGGCTATGATGTCACCTTTCTGTTTCTTTTTATTTCTTTTTTGCCTTCTCCCTGTAGCTGCACAAGCTCCGCCTCACCAACCCCGGACTCGCACTGCTCCAACTGCCGCCGCCTCACTCTCCCGCTGGGCCTTTTATAGGCCTCCGACCCCGGACTCGCGCTGCTCCAACTCCAAATACATTACATCATTCCCTCCCAAGATCTTGGTATCAGCCCTATTTACAAATTGAGATGGTCCAGGGCTTTCCGCTCCCTAGTTGATCGTCTCAGTTCAATTCCAGATCTGGGTGAGCTCTCCAAGTCATTCATGACTTGAGGCTGGGTAGCCGATCTAATGGGAGTGGCAGTGTCCATATCGAGGATTGAAAGTCCAGATTCATTGACAACATACGGTCTTCTGATGGCTGAATATGAATCGGTTGGTCATTGATGGTGTCTTCTTCAAACTGTTCCAGATTGTCTGTGTGGCACAATTACGTCTGATCAATGTGCCTCCTGCATGTTTGCCCATTAGTGAGCCTGACAATAAGCACCCTGTTACCCTACTTGGCCGTAACAGTACCAGGGACCCACTTGGGGCCTTGACCATAATTTAGCACGTACATAGGATCATTAATAGAGATGTCGCGTGACACGGCAGTGCGATCATGATACCACTGCTGATGTTGACGTCTGTATTCGACGTGATCGTTAAGATCAGGGTGGACAAGCGAGAGCCTGGTCTTGAGACCTCTCTTCATCAACAGTTCAGCAGGGGGGGGCCCCGATAAGCGTGTGGGGTCTCATTCTGTAACTAAACAGTATGCGTGACAAGCGAGTCTGCAAAGAACCATGAGTTACGTGTTTCAGGCTCTGCTTGATGGTTTGGTCGGCCCGCTCCGCTTGACCATTGGACGTGGGTTTGAATGGTGCTGACCTTACATACTTGATACCATTGAGTCTCATAAACTCTTGAAACTCCAAACTCGTGAAGCAGGATCTGTTGTCGCTCACAACGATGTTGGGCAGACCATGAGTGACGAACATGGCACAAAGACTCTTAATGGTGGCTGTGGATGTGCTGGATGACATGATTATACATTCTATGCATTTGGAATACGCATCCACCACCACCAAAAACATTTTACCCAGGAATGAACCCGCATAGTCGATTTGGATCCTCGACCATGGATTGGATGGTCACGACCACAGACATAGCGGAGATTCCACTGGTGCATTGGTTAACTGCATGCAAGTGTTGCACTGATGCACACATGACTCCAAATCAGAATCAGTGCCAGGCCACCAAATGTGAGACCTGGCAATGGCCTTCATCATCACAATACTGGGATGGGTACTGTGTAAATCCCATACAAATCTCTCCCTGCCTTTCTTGGGCATAACAACATGATTACCCCATTGCAAACAGTCAGATTGAATGGATAGTTCGTCTTTGAGACGGTTGAAAGGTTTGGTCTCTGGGAATGGGCGACCAATCACCACTAAGGACATAATGTTTTACAACCGATAAGATCAGATCCTGGCTGGTCCAGATCCTAACTTGTTGAACAGTGAAAGGCAACCCTTCACTCTCAAAGGCATCCATGACCAACAGTAGGTCTGCGGGCTGTGGCGTTTCCACCTCCGGCGTGGGCAATGGGAAATGGCTCAATGCATCGGCACAATTCTCGGTGCCAGGTCTATGGCGAGTGACATAATAATAATCATCATCATCATAAGCAGCCCCTCAGAATCGAGGAAGACTTGCTTCCACTCTGAGCATGAGTTCTTAGGTGGCTGTACAGTCCAATACGAGAAACACAGTCTCTGTCACAGGTGGGGCAGACAGTGGTTGAGGGGAAGGGTGGGCAGGCAGCCTGGTTTGCCACATGCTCCTTCTGCTGTCTGCGCTTGATTTCTGCATACTCTCAGCGACAATACTCGAGCAGCTCAGCGCCCTCCTGAATGCACTTCCTCCACTTAGGACGGTCTTTGGCCAGGGACTCCCAGGTGTCAGTGGGGATGTCACACTTTATCAGGGAGGCTTTGAGGGTGTCCTTGTAATGTTTCCTCTGCCCACCTTTGGCTCGTTTGCCATGGACGAGTTCCGAGGCAGATAATGTCAGTGCCCACCTCTGCATGCGGGACGACGCGTAGGTATTGATACCTCTATGCTCTGAAAACAAAGATATGAGCGGCATGTGACCGGTTTCAAGCTCGAAACGAATCCCAAACAGATACTGGTGCATCTTTTTAAGCCCATATACGCAGGCTAAAGCTTCTTTCTCTACCATGCCGTAGGCTCTTTCTGCTTTAGACATGCTTTTCAATGCATATGCAACGAGTTGTAGTTTGCCCGACTCATTGGATTGTTGGAGCACGCAACCAACCCCATGTGATGAAGCGTCACAGGCCAATAAACGCTTGCACGGGTCATAATGTACCAGCAATTTGTTGGAACAAAGCAGATTTCTTGCCTTCTCGAAGGCCCTGTCTTGAGATACACTCCAAACCCAGTTGTTGCCTTTTCTGAGCAGCATGTGCAGTGGCTCTAGTAATGTGCTCAATTTAGGTAAGAAATTACCGATGTAGTTGAGAAGACCAAGGAATGAACACAGCTCCGTCATATTCTGGGGTCTGGGTGCATTTTTGATGGCCTCTATTTTCGAGTCCATAGGCCTAATGCCGTCTGCAGCAATCTTTCTTCCCAGGAATTCGACTTCCAGTGCCATAAAGACGCACTTTGAACGTTTCAGCCTGAGCCCCACTTTGTCCAGACGATGTAGAACCTCTTCCAGGTTGTGCAGATGTTTAGCAGTGTCACGATCTGTGACCAGAATGTCGTCTTGGAACACCACGGTTCTGGGGACGGACTTCAGTAAACTCTCCATGTTTCTCTGAAATATGGCTGCAGCCAAGCGAATTCCGAAAGGACACCTGTTGTAAATGAACAGCCCTTTATGCGTGTTGATGCACGTAAGTTTCTTTGATGATTTGACAAGCTCCTGTGTCATACAGGCCGACGTCAGATCCAATTTGGTGAACGACTTTCCCCCGGCTAGCGTTGCAAACAGGTCATCAGCCTTTGGTAACGGATATTGATCCTGTTTCGAAACTCGGTTGATCGTAACCTTGTAGTCTCCACAAATCCTGACAATGCCATCACTCTTCAGCACAGGAACAATGGGATTAGCCCATTCGTTAAATTCGACCAGTGAAATGACTCATGTTGGAGTCTGTCCAGTTCGATTTCGACCTTCTCCCTCATCATGTACGGGACCGCCTTGGCTTTGTGGTGGATGGGTCTTGTATCTGAGTCCAGGTGGATCTGCATCTTGGCTCCTATGCAGTTGAATGCCCAGTTCAAACAGCGAGGGAAATGTACTCAGCACTTGAGCACACGAAGCATCATCCACCGATGACAAAGCTTTAATATCGTTCCAGTTCCACTTAATTTTTTCGAGCCAACTCTTGCCGAACAGCATTGGACCATTACCTGCAACAATCCACAGCGATAGATCATGAACCAACCCATTGTACGACACCTTGACTGCTGCACTGCCAATCACTGGTATGAGCTCTTTGGTGTAGGTACCACAATTTTGCATTTACTGGACTCAGCTTCGGTTTCACGGCCTTGGTGTCCCACAGCTTTTCGAAAATCCTCTGGCTCATAATTGACTGACTCACACCTGTGTCTAATTCCATAGATACCAGCACGCAGTTCAATTTTACTTCAATCATTATCAGTTGGCTCTTTATCAGGAACGAATGTACACTATACACTTCCCCCTCGGGTATCTCGGGTTGCATTGCCGGATCCACTCCGGATCAGTCATCATCATCCACGTGGTGTGTCGCAGCACACTTGCTGAGCTGCGGACACGTGCGCTGAAGGCGCCCCATTTTCGCACAGCCTCTACAAATATACTGCCTGAAACGGCACTGATGAGGCTGATGATTGCCCTCACAACGCCAACAGGGTGAAATCGGATTCATGCCCAATGGCAGAATTCGAGCAGCTATAGGTTTCGCAAACACAGTCGGGTAGGCCCTCCCAGGTGCAGCTCTGCGAACCGATGATACAATCTGGTGCACAGTATTTGCTGTGGAGTTCCGACTCTGCTTTGTACTATCGACCATGGTCAGGCAAGCCTGGGCGATCGTGATGACCCTGCTTAGATCCAGCGTCTCCGCAGCCAGCAGCTTCCACAAAATCACCTCATGGTTTACGCCTATTACAAAGACGTCGTGCAGCATGTCTTCCAACGCGGTTCCTAACTTACACGGCTCAGGGAGACATCTCAGGTCGGCAACAAATTCTGCCATGTCCTGGCCCTCAGAACGAACATGCTTGTAAAAGTGATATCTCGAGATAATGATGTCATCTTTAGGTTTGAGATGGTCCCGAATCAGAGCACACAATTCCTCATAGGTCTTTTCCATTAGACGTGCAGGTGAGAGCAGATTCTTTAACGAGGCCATAGATTTTTGGACCACAAACCGCGAGGAAAACCGCCCTGTGCCTAACTGCATCAGCATCTTCATCTATCCTGTTGGCCACGAAGTACTGGTTGAGGCAATCTGTAAAATCCTCCCAGTCTTCTCTCTCCACAAATCGCTCCAGGATTCCAACTGTGCTCATTTTTTTTTGTGTGTGATAGTTCGTATTGCACCTCGTTGCCAAATGTTGCGTATGCAATAACTCAATAGGCTTAGTACCGTGAACTCAATCTGGTGCGACCTGACTACTTTATTATCTCTCAAAGTGAGGATTAAACATGGAGGCTTTCTTTATATACAAGGGCTGCACGTGTGTGTCTGTGGCCCAATGACTTCCGGCGGTTGCTGCCCCTGGTGGCAGGTAAACCCAGGCATACATACATTGCAGGCTCTGTTGTCAGTTTTTGTCTGATTATGCCCTGTGCACATTTTAGTACGCGAAAGGCACTATATAAATGTAACTTCTTGTTGTTACAGCAGCCATCCTTCTGAGATTGTTTGATTGGTACCAAATTATGAAAAATTTTCATGAAGCAGATTTGCACTCATTGCAAATTGCACTGAGGCTCCCAAAATGCTGTCAGTTTAGTTTATCCTTAAGGGTTATTAGAAAGAGGAAGCTTACAGACATATCTCATATCAACCGAGGGCTCCAGAGACAAATCAACATGGTTATAACCCTGCCCCCTGGCTCATAGATCTAATACTGAGCAGGGTTTCAACACCTGAGGTGGAACTCCTTTCACCTTGCATTGATCTCTCATGCTCTGAGCTAGCATTCCAGATCCAACTCAGAACCACAACACTCTTCAAGCTCGCCATTATGGTCAAAGAATACTGTCCCTGGACAGAAGTTGCAATGTTGTGTTCACATGGTTTGTTCACAGCAAGGCGTCTCAGTATATTTCTTGGCCCTGGGAGGAGGCAAAACTCAAGGGTCTGGACAGGTGGGGGAAGGAATTTGGGGTGGGACTTGGTTAGGTCAAATTTCTGCCCCCATATTTTAGTTTGTGCAAAATTCCACCAGAAGTGAGATGGAGGGGGGACGTGGAGGGGGGAGGGTAGGGTGTGGAGGGGGGGAGGCGAAGGAGTGTGGAGGGAGAAGGGAAGTGGTGTGGAGGGGGGAAGGGAGGTTGTGGAGGGGAAGGGCTGTGGAGAGGAAGGGGTGTGGAGGGGAGTGGGGCAGGGGTGTAGAGGGGGGAGGGTATGGAGGGGTGTGGAGGGGATTGGGTTTGGAGGGGGAGGGGTGTGGAGGGGGAGGATATGGTGCGGAGGAGTGTGGAGGGGACGGGGTGTGGAGGGGAGTGGGGAAGGGGTGTAGAGGGGAGAGGGTATGGTGTGGAGGCGTGTGGAGGGAGAGGGGACGGGGTGTGGAGGGAGAGGGGACGGTATGTGGAGGGGGGGATGGGGTGGGGGGATTGGGATGTGGAGTGGGGTGTGGAGGGGTGGATGGGGTGGGGGGGGGAGCGGAGTGTGGAGGGAAGGGGTATGGAGGGTGAGGGGATGAGGTGTGGAGGGGAAAGGGAAAGCGGTGTGGAGGGGGGAGGGGACAGAGTGTGGAGGGGAGAGGGGAAGGGGTGTGGAGGAGGGGAGGGGAAGGGGTGTGGAGGGGAAGCGGTGTGGAGGGGGGGGCAGGGTGTGGATGGAGGGGACGGGGTGTGGAGGAGGGAGGGGAAGGGGTGTGGAGGGAGGAGGGGAAGGGGTGTGGAGGGAGGAGGGGACGGGGTGTGGAGGGAGGACGGGACGGAGTGTAGAGGAGGGGGGGATGGGGTGTGGAGGGGGGAGGGACGGGGTGTGGAGGAGGGAGAGGACGGAGTGTAGCGGAGGGGGGGATGGGGTGTGGAGGGGGTAGGGGACGGGGTGTGGAAGAGGGGGGGACGGAGTGTGGAGGAGGGGGGGATGGGGAATGTGGAGGAGGGGGGGGATGGGGTGTGGAGGGTGGAGGGGACGGGGTGTGGAGGGGGGAGGGGACGGAGTGTGGAGGAGGGGGGGACGGAGTGTGGAGGAGGGGGGGATGGGGTGTGGAGGGGGAGGGGACGGGGTGTGGAGGGGGGAGGGGACGGAGTGTGGAGGAGGGGGGGACGGAGTGTGGAGGAGAGGGGGATGGGGTGTGGAGGGGGAGGGGACGGGGTGTGGAGGAGGGGGGGACGGAGTGTGGAGGAGGGGGGGACGGGGTGTGGAGGAGGGGGGGACGGAGTGTGGAGGAGGGGGGGATGGGGTGTGGAGGGGGAGGGGACGGGGTGTGGAGGGGGAAGGGGACGGAGTGTGGAGGAGGGGGGGACGGAGTGTGGAGGAGGGGGGGATGGGGTGTGGAGGGGGAGGGGACGGGGTGTGGAGGAGGGGGAGACGGAGTGTGGAGGAGGGGGGGGGCGGGGTGTGGAGGAGGGGGGGGACGGGGTGTGGAGGGGGGCGGGGACGGGGTGTGGAGGAGGACGGGACGGGGTGTGGAGGAGGGGATGGAGTGTGGAGGAGGGGTGGACGGGGTGTGGAGGGGGGGGGGCGGGGTGTGGAGGAGGGGGGCGCGGGGTGTGGAGGGGGGAGGGGACGGGGTGTGAGGGGGGGGACGGTGTGTGGAGGGGGGAGGGGACGGAGTGTGGAGGGGGGAGGGGACGGAGTGTGGAGGAGGGGGGGGGACGGGGTGTGGAGGAGGGGGGGGCGGGGTGTGGAGGAGGACGGGACGGGGTGTGGAGGAGGGGGGGGGGCGGGGTGTGGAGGGGGGAGGGGACGGGGTGTGGAGGGGGAGGGGACGGAGTGTGGAGGGGGGAGGGGACGGGGTGTGGAGGGGGGAGGGGACGGAGTGTGGAGGAGGGGAGGCGAAGCGGTGCAGAGGGGAGGGGTGCCACTTACCCACACCTACATCTGTGTGGACATGACGGAATGAAGTAGGTGAAATGACATCATCTGTTGGACTTGCCTTGCCTCGACACTTTGTGCGCCCACATGAAGCAGGCTTACTAATCACAGAGCAAACAGCCGCTTTTTGGGGGGGAAATGGAAAATTTTAAATTGGCCGTTAAAAAAATATTGCCCAGATCTTCGGCAGGAACAGCGAGTTTACTTGCTCCATGTGCTGTGTCTGGCCAGGCACAGACAGAAGCCAATCTCAGCTCTTGCTGTGCCATTTCTCTGTGACCTGACCGTGTGGCTGGTGAGCCAGCAGGCTGCCAATCCAACTACTGGCTGGCAGTGCCAGATTTGGAGAATAGAACTTTTATTACTCATAACCGATTGAAAACAGTCAAACCTTGAGCAAAAGATTCCGTGGTCTGCAATGTGCAATAGCAGCTGACCTCATTGCTACTCAAACAGCAGTCATATCTCTCTGACAACAACCCCTTGAAACTTCAATTGCACAGAAATAATTAACGGCAGGCATAAATTGTTGTAATAAACATAAACATTACCAGCAATGTAAGCATCATTAGTTCGGCTGATTTAATACTTTTAGCACAAAGTGTCCCCACTAAAAGAAATTCATTTAAAATCTAATGATGTATTTAATATCTGTATTTATTGGTAGAATTCGAACTGTAGATTTAGTAGTATGTTGTGTAGTTTTTGGCAAACATCCATTGCGCTTTTGGCAAAATCTCCATGCTGATGGGACAGGCTCCACGGTGTTTAATAGCTTTTGATGAATAGCTGTTTTATGGTCATCAGTATTTTTTTAAGGCTTACTCCATCCACCCATGGAGTGAGAAATCTTATACCGTTCTTATTTGCCAAAGATTAGGATTGGGAAAATGATAATTGCTCCAGGCTGAATTCCGTGACCACATTAAAGGCTTTGCGTATTCTGAGACACTCGAGTCGTGGCAGGGGTCACTCTGAGTGCTTGCCTTACACCTCACAACACAGAGCTTGCTGTTTCTCTAATTAATGTGGATTGCTAATGAGTCATTTCGGGCATTTTTAAGCTTTTATTCGTATTTAAGATGGTGAGGCCTTGATATTTATAGTTGCTTTATCTGCCTTCTCATGTTTTGTTTTGAAATGCACAATGGTGGGGCATAGCATGAACATAAGAACATAAGAAATAGCAGGAGCAGGCCATTTGGCCCCTCGAGCCTGCTCCGCCATTCAATAAGATCACGGCTGACCTGATCCTGGCCTCAACTCCACTTTCCTGCCTGCTCTCCACAGCCCTTGACTCCCTTATCGTTCAAAAATCAGTCTATCCTCACCTTAAATATATTCAATGACCCAGTCTCAACAGCTCTCTGGGGTAGAGAATTCTACAGATTCACAACCTTCTGAGAGAAGAAATTCCTCCTCATCTCCATTTTAAATGGGTGACCCCTTGTTTTGAGACTATGCCCCTTAGTTCTAGATTACCCCACGAGGGGAAACATCCTCTCTGCATCTACCCTGTCAAGCCCCCTCAGAATCTTATATGTTTCAATAAGATCACCTCTCATTCTTCTAAACTCCAATGAGTATAGGCCCAACCTGCTCAACCTTTCATAATGCTTTCTCTTTCATCTTCCTGGACACGGAGTTAGGGGCAGTGCCTAGCTTCCATCACAGGCCCCCATCTCAGTCACCCTAGAATGCCCACAACATGCTTGTCCCATTTCCCATAGGATTTTTGCGATCTGCCTTACTAAAATTGGCAATTTGTGGCCAATCTCACACTTATTTGAGGAAAGCACACCTCCCAGTAAATTTTGTAATGTTGACAGTCGTGAGAAACTTAATCAAATGTGCATAAAAAGTATATCTATCTT